>NW_020229342.1:0-220416 GCF_003227725.1 Camponotus floridanus
TAATTTGTAAATGATTTCCGTTCATGTTATTAGTAGTCAGCCTATCTTTACCACGTTTAATTAATGCGTTAAGTTTTTTTAGTACATTGTAAACGACATTAAGACCTACATTTTTAAAAACGCGACCAAGTTTCCACTACTCAAGCCTTCCACAAACGGCAAGGAATGTACGAAGATGTAACTGCATTGTCGGATTCATTGTCCATATTTGCCGTTATCACGGTGTTTTAAAAAAATATAATCTTTTTGTACATAGCGATTAATAATATGATTGGAAAGCAATTGTTGGAAAGAATCTGACTTAACGATATCAATATTTTTGGAATGAAATCGAGTGTCTGCCAATAAAATGGCGTCAACAAGATTGTAAATGGTGTTCATTTATATTGGAACGGACGTTTAAAATAAAAATTAGTATATTGATTGGAAACAGTGATTTCCTGTACCAATCAGTCAGAAGACGACCATCTGATCGGATAACAATCGTGTCAAAAAAAACTGATACAAGAATCAGACTCGGTTTCATGCGTAAACGCTAAGCGTTACTGGTAATTATTAAAGGTCGATTATATCGCTTCAACTTTTTGAGCGTGGAATAATGGTAAAAATGTCATCAACATACCTATAATACATCGGAACATTAAAACTTAGTTGACTTAAGCAATGCGTTTCCAAGTCGTCCATCACGATATCTGCCAAAATAGGTGACAGGGGGGAACCATAGACTACAAAAATTTTGTTCGTAGAATTGTCATTAAATGAAAAACTAGTGGAGTCCAGAACCGTTTCAATCGCGTATAAGAACTGAGATAAGTTGAATTTCGTGTTAGGGGCAATGTGATTCCAACGTTTAGTGACCGTACTTAAAACTAAATCTTTGGGAATATTAGTGAACAATGCAGTAACATCGAGAGAAATCATTATTTCGTTATCTCTTGATAAATTTATCTTTCAAAATGCTGGCAACGTCCAACCATCCTTAATATGAGATTTAGGTTTCAAGATCGAAATCTTTAGTATATCGTGAATGTATTGCGCGACGTTAATAACGGACTACCGATTGCTGACACAATGATTCGTAGTGGAAAACCAGACTTATGAATTTTTAGCAAACCGTAACATCGTGGCAGATTACCATTAGTGGAGTTCAATTTTTTATATGTGGACTCATTAATTAAATCATTACTGCGCCATGATTTGACAATGGTATTAATTTTATTGTTAATTTCCTGATCGGATCCTTGTTCAATTTTTTATAAGTGGATTGATCACTCAAGAGTGCCTCCATTTTTTCCACGTAATCAATTTTGTTCATGACAACTGTGACCTGATCCTGTCCTTATCAGCCCTGGTGACAAACAAATCATCATTGTTGCGTAAGAATTGTTTACAAAGAGAGAGACCACCGAGAACATATCTGTCTATAAAGTTGACATGTCTCTTCTACAGAGGAATCTATGGAGAGATTAGCGACAAGAATTTCTGGTCATTGCAGCAGCTGTATCCGGGGGATGCGTATAATTGATTTCAAAGTTCTTCAAGGTCTCCAAGAGCAACACTAACACGATCTTTAGCGTAAGATTGAAGTACCGGTAATCCAAAATTGTCACCAAGACTCAAAAGTTCAGAAAACACGAATCAGGAATATTCTTGTTACTTACATGTTTAATCAACCGTTTTGTCATATTGTTGAAAGGATCAAAGCGGTGTCATACTTAAAGGTCAAATTTTTTAATTTTTTAAATTAAGTTAGATTTTATTCTGTTGTTGATTTTTTAAAAAACTACGTTTATTGAGCTCATAAAATATTTTTTAAACAAATCAACGTGGGTAAAACCTTGTCATAAGACCTCCTTCAATCCTTGCAATTTTAGCGCGGCAAATAATTTTAGGTTAAAATTTTTAAGATCCTTTGGATTTCAAGTCAACAATGTATAACGGGAATTTCTTCTAGTCTTGTTCAAAAGTGCTGTTGGATTGTACTGCTTATAAAACGTGATGTTAATCTTTACTATTTGATGTGTGGCGAAATTAAATCAAATTCTTCTGCATCGAGCAAGAAAAATTGGTTGTTGATTGGGCCGTACAGATCTTCCTTTTATTGTTAATCCATGACTTCAACAAGGTTCATGTTACCTTTTGCCCGAACCCGATTTAGTCAATCATTTTTGGACAACAACCATGTCAGATTGCGAACGGCGCCATATTAGGTCCAGGCAGCATAAAAATAACATATAAACTCTTGAAGGTCGCCAGTAAATAAAATAAAAGAAGTAATTAAACGACCACACTGGCAAATTTTTATTAAAGTGGAATCACGATGTTCGACCATGGTTTGGTCAAGTAATTAACTTATAGAAGTAATTAACTTATAATGGGTCGGATACAAGAGGCAGGCAAGGGTGGCGCGATTCACCGTCAGACGCGGGTGCTTACGCGGGGCGATCGTTGCAATCAGCTGGTCGTTACATACACACACATGCGAATACATATTCTCATTCTCTCTCTCTCTCTCTCTCTCTCTCTCTCATTTGCTTATTCGAAGTTATTATTACTCTTACTAAAATTATTATTTACTTTTTATTGTTACACATTTTTATTTTAATTATTTTTATATTGTACCGTTTTTTTTTCTTTTTTTTACGAAAGAGGGGAAAATGCATTTTATGCATACTCACCGGGCGATCCAGTGAGTTATGTGGGACTCGAGTACAAAGTCGAATTACCAACTCGATATTCCCTACCCACTAAAAACCCCTCTCTGTCGCTAATTTTCTCTAACACTGTTTATTTGACATCCCGAAATTTGTTTTCACACAACACCAAAGAATAATTATTATTACGTTGTTCGATGTATTGCTGTAATTTCTTGAGAAGTGAATTTTCCAATAGATCGTACTTTCATTCAAATTGAACGTAGATATCACGTTCTAAAGGATAGAGATCCACACTAAATAATTAATCGAAAATTCTTTTTTCTTTTATAAAACTGTATTCTTTTATAAACTTCAACATAATCACATTCATTCACTCACTCGACAAGACGAGATATTTACCAATAACTCTATCACTAATCACTATCAATTACTGTCGAATAATCACTGTTGGCAATTAAAAATCACTCGATTAAAGAAAGATACACGTTATTACACGACGTGACGACGCGACAACGCGACGATATTTATCTGGCGACAGCAAACAGTTTTTGGTTATGCTAGGTTGCGGTAGGTTAAGGTATTAACAGCGCTATTGAACGTGAACATGTGTTTCATTGAAGACGCGACAATTTAGCATATAATATTATTATCATATGATATTTATACATCGTATGATATTTGTTTTAAAATTAATTAGAATAAATAAATGTTAATACAATACTTTCACTGTTAATGTTAAATATTATTTATTATTAATACCGAATATTATTATTAAATATTCTTAAATATTATTATTAACATTAAATATTTATTTATTATTATTAAATAGTATTAATAATATTAAATATTTATTTTGTAACGTCAAGGCCGTTATTAGAACCAGCCTGCGCTGCGCCAATTTGGCGCCAAGCGCCGCTGATTGAGCACCTCGACCGAGCCGCGGATTGAGGATCGCGGCCTACCCCACCGCTACGCGCATGATCGCGTGGAGATATCGCGTGGGGGGGTAACCAGCTGGGTATATAAGGCGGCCGCTTCGGCAGATCGGCACCTATTCCTATCCCGACTCTCGAGACGTTCGAAGCCACAGGGCGTACCCTGCATACTCGAAACTTATCGAGCTCCTATCCTCGCTCTCTGGTCCAAAGCACGGTCTCTACCGTGTCCGGTCGGGTGCACTCAACAACCAGGAGCATTCCGTCGACCCACGGACGATCCGGTCCAGGGTACGGGCGCTCCTGTACTCGGTCGGTTGCAACCGATGCCCGGACTGTCCAAATCCAAACTTCGCAATCCAAATAGCCGTTCTCACGGCTCCTGGACGATAGCCGTTTTCACGGCTCCTGGATAAATAGCCGTTCTTACGGCTCCTGGACGATAGCCGTTCTCATGGCTCCTGGATAAATAGCCGTTTTCACGGCTCCTGGACGATAGCCGTTTTCACGGCTCCTGAACAAACCATCGTTGTTACAGCTCCTGGACGAGCGCCGTATCCACGGCCCTGGAGGACAGCCGCTTCCGCGGCTCCCGGACGACAGCCGTTCCCACGGCTCCTGAACGACCGCCTTATCCACGGCACTGGAGGACAACCGTTTCCCCGGTCTCTGGACGCCGACCGCCCGCTCTCGGGATACTAGCCGTTTTCACGGCTCTTAGAATAACGACTTGTTGTGAATAAAGTTGGTCTCCGCTATCCTAGATCCCTAGCCGACTCTCCTTCTCGCGGCCGTTAAACGAACCGTTCGTTCACCGCCTTCGCGCCGCGCCAGTCCGCGAGTTTTACTTTGGGGCCCTGATTAACTCCTCTGGTCTAGAGCCCGGTTGCTACCGGGCCCGGTTGCTACCGACGTCCAGTATCCCGGCGTACCACAGGGCACCCGTGTACGCCACCCTGGGGACGGGTGCTCCTCGTCCTCGGCCGACTTCGGTTGACAGACCCTGCTAGGTCCGTGTCCATGCCTTGTTGCACGTGACCACTCGTTAGGTCTTTTGAGTCCGCGTCCGCGAAGGGATCTTACACGCTACGCGGTGGGTAAGCACCAACCGCTTTGTAAATAATTATCAGATTAAGGCGTGTTCGTAATTCCGTTGCGCGACTAAGGCGCGATTCCTTGTAAATAATTATTAGATTAAGGTGTATAATTGTAATTTCCGCGCGAGCTCATTACCCGGAGCGTGCCTGTCTGTCTAGTTGTAGTTAACCTGATTTTTGGAATAAAAATTTTTGTTAAACCGCACACATGTGATTTTGCGAGCCTGAGCCTCCCCTTCTCCCAAACCCTGACTCTGACGAGCTGATCCACGGCGTCGGGAAAGGTGCTCCGTTACAATTTATTATTATTAAATATTATTATTAATATTAAATAATATTTATTTATTATTATTAAATATTTATTAAACCATTATCTGATTGAAAATCAATAATAATATGAAAATAATATGAAAAAATATTATTAAATTCTGGCGTTTCAATCTCTCTTACAAGGAAAGGGTCGGAAGTGTCCCCCTCCGATTTTAATGAGCTTTGAATATGTTGTAGTCTAGATCAAAATAGGAGACACGTATTTTTTTATAAGTGCTGAGTCGGCCGTTAAGGGGGTGAAACACCTTCTTGAAAAAAATCGATTTTTTCATTTCTCAGCGGATACCGTCGAAGCGATAAGAGATATAAATAAAAGTTTCAAATAAAAGTTTTATGGTCTTTAATGTACTTCAAAATCATGTAATCAGATTTGTCGAAAATGTCATATTTTTCGAAATCCCCCCCCCTCCCTTTTAATGTTTGAAAATTTTTAAATTTGTCTCATAACAAAACTTATAGCTCATTTAACGACAAATTCAATCATATATAATAAAGTTGTATTCCGAAGTCACATTTTTCAGAAATAAATTAAAAATATCCCTATACACTACTATACGCCCGCTTTATCCGCCTTATGACGCTCGTTATTCACAGCGACAGTCATTTTTCTTCGCAAACTCACAGAGGCAACCATAAATTAGCAATAAATAATTTATGAGAATATATTTTTATAAATTATAGAAATTATATTTATAAATATAATTATAAATTATATAATAATTATAATTATAATATATGTCTATATTATGTGACAATAAATATACATATAATTTATATGGAAAAGTAATGTTTTTAATGCATGAAAAATAAAACTAGTCGGACAAGGAAAATTATTGATCAGATGCCGATGTTAATAGATTCAATTCTATGAATAAACAGATGTCGCATTCGCGAAATGAGTTGGTGCAATATATTATTTTATTAACAACTGCGTGCAGTGGAACACATATTACTATTAAAGCGTCTATCGAATATACGCGAGCGCGATAGTAAATATATTTATATATATAAGAAAATAATTAAAAGGATTATAACTTATAAAGCGAGCGAAAAAATGCGTCGCGATAAGAAAGTCAGCTGCCCGAAGTGCTGATACAGCCAGTATCACACGGCCAAGTCATCAAACAGAGGAAGAAATCACTCTCGAAATAGCGCTGAATTGCAATAAAATGCGAGGAAGTCTTCGGACTTCCTTCGCTTGCATTTTGATCACGCCACTTTAGAAATAACCAATGATTTTATTTGGTCATGCCACCGCGCGATCCTCCTCCGATAATCGTTCAGAACCGGAGGCGTTAAAAGCCACCGCCTAGAAGCGGCGGACAGTCACAAATCAGTTATCAAATAATTAACAAGTGCTCGAGTTAATTAACAAGACTAGCCGTTATCCTGAAAAAACAATTGTGCCCCACGCACACAACAATACAGTATGTATGTACTTTTTCGATTTTTAAAACTTTTATAGTTTTTTGCTTTTACTTACACTTCATTCAAAATTGCGGTTTATCTGTTTTGTTTTAATGTATTTAAATTATAATTAATATTTTATTACTTTATTTAAGTTATGTGATAAAACTGTTCTATTTTTCATGAAACTCGGAAAACGTAACAAATTATTAATACGCATTAAATAATAAAATATTTTTGTTGCTAATAAGTATTTTTTTGCTAATATTTATAAAACAAATATACATAATGTTAATAATTTTTTTAGATAATGTTTAATCCAAGAAATGTAGCAGTACTGCTATACACTGCACTGTATATGACTGGGGAATTCCCAGAAAGTCCTGTTACAACAGATGAAAATGAAACAAAAGACATGATGGAAAATATGCTTCGATCAATGTATGAAGAAGCGTTTGAAGTTTATGAAGAATCATCATTAGATTTTCAAAACGAATTTGATATACCTGAAGTAGAACCTGTAATTGATGAAGAAAGAGAAGAAGACACATATTTTGTAAAAGAAATTGAATGTGTTGCGGATTCTGTACCAATAGAATATAAAAGAAATGCAGTAGAGTTATGGAGAAGTGGAACAAAAAAGTCAAGAACTCTTGCATCTATAAGAAATAGATTTCGGAAAGTCACGTCATTACGTCAATTAAGAAGATGGGAGCAGCAAGTAAATCAAGGTGGCAACAGATTTGATAAACTGAAAGAAATTTCAACATATACGTTAAATAAATTCCATGAAGGTATTGAAAAGGGAATAATTATTCATGACATTGATATTGCTCGATGGGCTCTTCGCGCACAGAAGGAAGTAAATCTACTTGGGTTTACAGCATCATTATCATGGGTAAAAAGGTTTAAGCTTGCACATAATATCGTATCTAGAAAAATTACAAAATTTATAACAAAAAAAAATTTAGCGTCAGACAAAGATTTAGAAGCACGAAGCAAGTCATTTATCGAAAATGTTAAATCTTCTATTATACAATATGGAATTGAAAATGTATATAATTCGGACCAAAGTGGATTTCAATTAGAATTTCATTCCGGTCGTTCACTATCACCTATTGGTATTAAAAAAGTAGAGCGCATAGTACAATCCATATCAGCAACTACACATAGTTATACTATACAACCTATTGTTTCAGCTGATGGTAGATTATTATCGCCTCTGTTTATTGTTTTAAAAGAACCTACTGGAACATTTGGTCCAATAGTAAAAGAAACAATGTTTAAAGATAATAATATCTTTGTCATGGCATCAAAATCTGGAAAATTAACATCGCATCATTTTGAGATCTGGATAAAAGAAGTGTTTTTTCCAAATGTTGGACCAAAATCAGTGTTATTATTAGATTCTTGGACTGGTCATTGTCCTGATATAATTCAAAGAAACAAACCAGATTTTATAGACAATATTAATTTGTTAACTATACCAGCTGGAGTAACGGGAAAAATACAACCTTTAGATGTATTCGGTTTTCGTTTATGGAAAAATTTTGTTAGACATTTTTCAGATACCATCATGCTTTTAGATCTTGACGTCAAGCTTCATTCAAGAAACAATATTTTAAAATTACAATCATTAACACATAATCAATTTTCATCACCAAGGTTTAAAAATTTATTCAAATATGCATGGTATAAAAGTGGTTATTTAGAAAAGAAACCAGAAGAATTTGATACACCAGTAGATTTTTGTTTCAAAACTAATTTAAAACCAACATGTGATATTTGCGGTGAAATTGCTGTAATTTCTTGCGCATGGTGTAAAAAATCCCTTTGTATAAATCATTTCTTTCATGATCATCATCTTTGTAACCGATATCAACCATGAATATTTGTTATTCTTGTATGCAATAATTATGTACGGTATTTTATGTAATATTTCCATATACATATATATAATGACTTCGGAATACAACTTTATTATATATGATTGAATTTGTCGTTAAATGAGCTATAAGTTTTGTTATGAGACAAATTTAAAAATTTTCAAACATTAAAAGGGAGGAGGGGGGATTTTGAAAAATATGACATTTTCGACAAATCTGATTACATGATTTTGAAGTACATTAAAGACCATAAAACTTTTATTTGAAACTTTTGTTTATATCTCTTATCGCTTCGACGGTATCCGCTGAGAAATGAAAAAATCGATTTTTTTCAAGAAGGTGTTTCACCCCCTTAACGGCCGACTCAGCACTTATAAAAAAATACGTGTCTCCTATTTTGATCTAGACTACAACATATTCAAAGCTCATTAAAATCGGAGGGGGACACTTCCGACCCTTTCCTTGTTAGTTTTTTCTTATGGTTTTAAAAATGTAAGAAAATGTTCCAAATGTTCAAAAATATTGGTCGCTCTGAATTCATTTTTAAAACTATAAGAAAAAACTAAGAGAGATTGAAACGACAGAATTTAATGATATTTTTTTATATTATTTTCATATTATTATTGATTTTCAATCAGATAATGATTTAATAAATATTTAATAATAATAAATAAATATATTTAATATTAATAATAATATTTAATAATAATAAATAAATATTTAATATTATTAATACTATAATACTATTAATACTTTAATAATAATAAATAATTATTAAAGTAAATAGTTAATAATTTAATTAATACTATTAATACTTTAATAATAATAAATAAATATTTAATGTTAATAATAATATTTAATAATAATATTTAGTATTAATAATAAATAATATTTAACATTAACAGTGAAAGTATTAACATTTATTTATTTTAATTAATTTTAAAACAAATATCATACGATGTATAAATATCATATAATAATATTATATATCATCATTATATATCATATAATAATATTATACACTAAATTGTCGCGTCTTCAATGAAGCATCGACAGCGCTGTTAATACTTTAACCTACCGCAACCTAGCCTAACCAAAAACTGTTTGCTGTCGCCGGATAAATATCGTCGCGTTGTCGCGTCGTCGCGTCGTGTAATAACGTGTATCTTTCTTTAATCGAGTGATTTTTAATTGCCAACAGTGATTATTCGACAGATTGATAGTGATTAGTGATAGAGCCATTGGTAAATTTCTCGTCTTGTTGAGTGAGTGAATGAATGTGATTATGTTGAAGTTTATAAAAGAATATAGTTTATAAAAGAAAACAGAATTTTCGATTAATTATTTAATGTGGATCTCTATCCTATAGAACATGATATCTACGTTCAATTTGAATAAAAGTACGATTTATTGGAAAATTCATTTCTCAAGAAATTACAGCAATACATCGAACAAGGTAATAATAACTATTCTTTGGTGTTGTGTGAAAACAAATTTCGGGATGTCAAATAAACAGAATCGAGTCCCACATAACTCACTGGATCGCCCGGTAAGTATGCATAAAATGCATTTTCTCCTCTCTCGTAAAAAAAAGAAAAAAAAACGGTACAATATAAAAATAATTAAAGTGAAAATGTGTAACAATAAAAAGTAAATAATAATTTTAGTAAGAGTAATAATAACTTCGAGTAAGCAAATGAGAGAGAGAGAGAGAGAGAGAGAGAGAGAGAGGGAGAGGGAGAGAGAGAATGAGAATTATGTATTCGCATGTGTGTGTATGTAACGACCAGTTGATCGCAGCGATCGCCCCGCGTAAGCACCCGCGTTTGACAGTGAATCACGCCACCCTTGCCTGCCTCTTGTATCCGACCCGTTATAAGTTAATTACTTCTTTTAATAATTCGAAAACCAAGTGTCGGAAATTTTGCCAAAGGAAAAATCGTCTTAGAATTGACTCAAAAATGTGTCATTTCACGGACAATATATTTATTTTGAATCACCCTGTATATTATTAAATTTTATATTTTTTATATTTTATTATTATTAACTTTTTTATATTTTTTAAATTAAATGTTGTATTCTATATTAAATTTTATATCTTATATTTTATATTTTATATTATTATTATATTATATTATTATTCTTATTATTTCATTATTAGACATACACACACACGCACAAATGTATAACACATATACACACTATAATAAATTTTATATATTTTAATTGTAAAAATTGCAGTTATTTACACGCCTTTCCCTTGCGCTATCTCTCTCTCGCGCGTTAATTTTAAGTTTTCTCTATCTTCGTCATTGTTCTTTCGCGCTATTTCTTTCTCTCGCGCTTAGATAGAATAAGTAATCTCTCTCGCACTATGAGACAAAAAAAATGTACATAGTTAAATAAATTTTATATTTATAATTGAAAAAAAATGTATTTATTTACACACCTTGCGCTCCCATCATTTGCGCTATCTCTCTCGCGCGCTAGTTGTAAGTTTTCATTGTTGTCTCTATCACATGCGTCGTCTTCGCAATATCATTGTCTCTTTTTTACGCGCTATCGTTCTCTCTCGCACACGTTGTTCTCGCAATATTGTTCTCTCTCTCGCGCGCTAATTGTAAGTCTCGCGATATTATCATTGTCTCTCTCGCATGTGTTGTTCGCGATATTATCGTTTCTCTCTCTTTCATATGCTCATCATATACTCACTTATCTTTCAGTCGTCCTTGTCCCGCGTTAACGCCATCCTCGTCGCACTGCCCTTTTCACACACTTAGTCGAAACAACGCGAGCTAATAGAAACGTCCGCGGCCGCTTATCGCTTTTTCCTCGGCGCGCGACGAGAACATCGCGAATCGACGGAAGCGTCCACGGTCACCTATCGCGCGCCTCGCGTCCAAGAAAAGAATCACTGCGCCGCTTATCGCGCGCGCCTAACGCGCCGTATCTAGAAACGCTCTCAACGCGCCGCACAATGGATCGAAATGATCAATTCTGTGGACATCGACCGAAATTCTGTTCAAAGACAAAATTTTGTATAATAATCGATTGTAATGAACGAATTTCGACAAAAGATGTCTTTTTACTATTTTTCCATAATAACTTTATAAGATACTTTTCTAAGCAAAAAGTGTTCCTATTCGGTTTCAACAGCTAACTACGTGAAGATAAGGAACAAGCTAGCCTTGGACAGTTTTGATAAAGAGAATGCCCTCGTCCATGAAACAAAATAATTTAAATCATAAGGCGATCATATTAAGAAATAAAAATTATTTTTTTTTAATTTTAGAAATTTAAAATTTTAGAAAATTTCTTTTTTAATTTTTTTTTAATTTTTTTAAAATTATTAATTATAATAATAAACAAGAAATAATAAACTTTGAAATGAATAAAGTAACTCGAAACAAGAAATAATAAACTATGAAATAAACAAAAAACTCTCAAATGAAAATATGCTATGTGTTTTACATTTACAATTATGTATACACACGCACGTACGCATATACACGCACGCATGTAACACACACGAAATTGATATACATCGAACTCTTTATTCAGAGTCTTCAAGACTGCTATTTTCATCTTCATATATCCCATCTGTATTTTTTATTTTCAATAATTCCAGTGTTTCTGGAAACATTTCTTTTTTTCATTGACTTTGACAATTGCGGTCTGACTTGTTATATATGGATCAGAGGAAATCAAGAGGGAATGTAAGATATCGTCATTAGTTATTTTTCTATTAATTTTCCGTGTATTCTTTCTACGATATTGTCTAAATTCTTTATGCCTCGCTTTAATCACTTCTTCCGATAATTGTCCTATCAGAAGTAGACAGTGCTGTATTATTTCAGCACCATAAATCAAGATTTTATGAATGCTAACTGGTATATAATACCATGGATAATTTTCAATGGGAAGTTTCGTTAGTTTTTTTGCAAATTGGTCGAATTTTTCAACATCGATTTCCTGACTTGATGCAATGGCTTAAAGAAGAATTGCAAACTTTTGAATAATTTCTTCATTTAATCCGGTTATTTTTGCGGTAACTGAAGGTTTTGGAAAGAACCTCCTTGCCATATTATCATCGTTGGTCATTCCTACACCCTGTTTTACAAAATTCACCAATAAACCGAGTTTATTTCTAAATTCTTGCTGGATTTTTCTTTTTCTTTCGAGTCTTGCGGTTTTCTCTTGTATATTACGAACGGACCACTTTTTAATCTCAAGATTATACGAAATATGTATATATTCCATTGATCGAATCCACGCATGGAGACTAGACATACCAAATTTATAATGATCTGCTTCTATCTGTTTTTGGACGACAATATTAATTTTGTTCATTTCCGTTGGACTTGCGCCACATATGTAACATCTCATTGTGGATGACGATTCTGCAAGTGTGGAACAAATTTTGCCATCGATCATTGTAAATAGCAATTTATGATTAATCGAGATATTATCATATACATGAGTAGACATCAAAAGATTTATTTCATTTTGAATTTTAGCATATTCTCTTTTAATAAGTTCTTTACTTTCTCGAGCAAATTCAAATTTTATTGGCCGACAATATTTTGTGGAAGATGGATATCGATTTTCCCGCACACACAATAAGCATTCATTAATTTCAGAGGTACTAAGCTTGAGATGAAGATTGATTCATCGATTGGTTTCTCGATGTTGTTCTCAATTTCATTATTCTTTGCTTATAAATACTCCGACCACTAGCACCATCAAAATTCGTATAATATTATTGAATATCAAGAACTTTTAGCATTCTATGCACTGTTACATCCAATAAAGCTTGCAAATTAATCTCAACAAATGTATCCGTTATTCTTATTGCTTCTATAGGAAGATAACAATCTTTCTTAGCTTGTTGCACTTGATAATATGACGGATACAGATTCGCATGTTCAATAGAAATTTCTCGTAGTCTAATAAATCCCCAAAAACTTACCTTTTTAAAAAAAGGTAAAAAAAGGGCGCCAAGTTCACTAATGAACCAAGTGCACTAATTGTATCCAACTGTCATATTGTCTACAAAAATAGTGATATAAAAAAATTGCGCCAACTAAGAATAAAAATTTGTACAAGATAAATAGTAAAAAAAATTTTAATTAAAAAAACTTGGCGCTGCCAATAAAATTGGCATATATTCCAATTAAATATATGTTTAACAGCAAATATAATTGCTGGACATTTATTATTAATTTCTCTTAAGATCTTCTGGATTTGAAAATTTAGACTTTTAAGCTGAACAATATATTAATAAAATTGGCAGCGCCAAGTTTTTTTAATTAAAATTTTTTTTACTATTTATCTTGTACAAATTTTTATTCTTAGTTGGCGCAATTTTTTTATATCACTATTCTTGTAGACAATATGACAGTTGGATACAATTAGTGCATGAACTTGGCGCCCTTTTTTTACCTTTTTTTAAAAAGGTAAGTTTTTGGGGATTATATCACTTCTTTTTTTAGTCTAATTTGCTAAGAGATATTATATTTAAAAAAATATGTATATACATATATATATATATATATATATATATTGCGACGCTTTTTCAATTCTAAATTTTGATTCTCGCGGGGGAGCGGAAGCGTCGTCAAAAACACAAGGGTTTTATGTACTCGCGATCGGCGGGACAGGGATGGAGGTTGTCCGCGCGCGAGCCGCGGCGGAGCGAAGGCCGTGTCGTTACCTCAGAACTGGGCGCCAGGTACGGTCTCTCACGTACCAGTTTCACGAATTCTTCGAAAAACGCGAAAGAATACGACAGCCCGCTTCGCTACGGGCTGGCTAGCTCGCCTAACGGTAGAGGGGCGGGGTTTGCAAGAAAAAGTGAATTGATTGAGCGAGCTTATTGAATTAACAGACAAAGACGAACACAGAAATTACGGACGATCGCCAGTCAAATAAAGAACGCGAGATTTAATAAATAAGAAAATAACAGGTTTATTAAGCATGTAAATAATCGGAACGGTGATTAACAAAAAGAAGTAAACATCGCTACAGAATGAAAACAGAAATAACGTACTAGACATGAACGGACAATGGTTCTCGAAACGCTCGAAAATCGCGCGATAGTCTCGGTCGGTCTAACAAAGAACGTCTGTTACGGCGGCTTCCTAAAGTCGAAGCTCCGGAGAACAATAATTGATGTAACTGAATTTGATAATTCGAATTCTCAGTAACGGTCGTATCTTACGCGAGAGAGAGAGAGAGAGAGCGATCATACCGGCCTATAATTCACAGCTTCGACAGCCTCGCGGAGATCTTAATAATTAGCTGCGTATCTCGCAATTTCCTCCGAGCGTACTCGAAGTCGACAACCCAGAAATAATACGGCCGACTAGTTACGCAATAAGCGAAAACATACGAATTCCGCGAGGAGAGATCTCGCATACGATGGGCGGACGATGGCGAAGTTCGTTAGCCGGCGGCGGTCGGAAATTTTTCCGCCTTTTTCGCAACGCTCGCAACTTACTCCTACTGGCAATCGGGGCGATACGACAATGTCGTGTCACACCCCCGATACCTTCGACAGCGTGAGAATTAATTAGCCTCTCGTATCCAGGAGATAAGGAGGGCCGGGCGACCGTCCCGCACCGCGCCTCCTTCGATAGCCGCGATATTCGCCAGGAATTTCCTGACCTCAGATCTCAATACTTAGAATCGTGCGATACCCGCACACCGCGACAATTTCGAGGAATTACGTTCCTTCTTGCGAGACGGATAGCTCACACGCACACAATAGACGCGACAATAATACTCAGGTTCGCGCAAGATTCACGAACAACAATTAAGATACACGAAGACTCATTAATCACGAATAATTACTTCCACAGACTCGCTCTGAGACATATTTCAGAGGTGCGAGACGCGGCTTCGACAACCAAACGACAGCCCATACGAACTACGCATTTCTCGCGATTTACGACGCACGCGGTCGATACCCGATGGTCGAATGCTACGCGTATTACGCACCCTGATACCCGGAGAGAGACGAGAATTACCCTACGATACGCACTTCCGTCACTAGTGTCCGCGCTTCCTCGGTCGCTTGTCTCCGGTCGCCCGAAATACACAAAATCGACCGACTCGGCTGAAGGCTCGAGCGGTCGCGATAAGCCGTAATGGCGACGGCGACAGAACGGCCGGCGAGCGGACACGATCACGCTCGCGGAGTACCAAAATTACGTGGGCAACCTCACCGACGGAGCTCCTCCTGTTGTGGGGATGATCCTCGGCCTCGTCCTCCAAGTTCGGTTCCGTCTCAAGAGCACACACACAAAAATAGTTCGCGACTGGCGTAGGCGAGTGGCTGCGACAAAGTGAGCCCTGGATCTCGCGATCCAGGGTCGATAGCGGGGTCGTTGGCCGCGCAGGGAGATGCGCGGACCCCCGGCCAATTAGCGGCCGACACGCGCGAGGTCTTGGCGCCTCGCGCGCCACGCGAGGCATTTTCGCGCCCCGCGCGAAATAGCGCCAAGCTTGAATGCCGTTGCGGGCCCTTATATGGCCCGGGTGCGGTCCTTCACGGGCGTATCCTCCCCTGGAGGATGGCTGTCGCTACGGCTGTCGCTTCCGGCAATCGTGGGGAGGCGATGCGGCTCTCCCCTGCCCGGGTTCATGATGCAGGGCTCCCTGGGCCAGGATCCTCGGCTCTTATGAGTTTCCCTTCGGCTGTCGTCCTTAGCTGTCGCGGGGAGGCGATGCTGCTCTCCCCTGTTCTTCGGTGTTCGATGGTGAGGCGCCTCAAGCCGACGATGATACAAAATAATAAAAAAGGAATTAATACTACACGCAATTACACTAATTCGCTCGTCTCTCCGGGGAGCGCGATAGTTCTCTCTCTCTCTTGACCCTTGACGCGGCCACTCGGTCCGCGCCCCGTCAAGATTGCCGGGGCGGATGTACGCGACGTGACGGCCACGTCACAATATATATATATATATATATATATATATATATATATATATATATACAGGGTGACCCATTTTAACTTAGGCAGCCAAATAACTCGAAAAATAAGCACACTACGAAAAAATGGTTAGAATCAAAATTTCGTCATTTCGAGGGAGACGTACAATGACGTTAAAATCAGCTCCCCCACCCCTCCCCCTGGGCGGTGAGAGGGGGCAAGTTTGAAATCTTAAATGGAACTCCCTATTTTTTATTGCATATTCTTGTAGCTTATCTCAAGAGCTTTCCAAAACACTATAACTAAGTACCTTTTTATTAAGTACTTTTTGAGTTATAAGGCTTAAAATAATTTCTTAATTTTACATAAACCATAAAATATCTAGTAAACCATTCATTTTTCGATTATCTTACCTTCATACTTTTATGTACAAAATAATGAGAGGAATCAATTGGTGTAAAGAAAACATACAGTTGTTTTTAAGAAAAAATATGGAATTGTTAATTGCAAATTACATATTTTTTCTTAGAAACAACTATGTGTTTTCTTTACACCAATTGATTCCTCTCATTATTTTGTATATAAAAGTATGAAGGTAAGATAATCGAAAAATGAATGGTTTACTAGATATTTTATGGTTTATGTAAAATTAAGAAATTATTTCAAGCCTTATAACTCAAAAAGTACTTAATAAAAAGGTACTTAATTATAGTGTTTTGGAAAGCTCTCGAGATAAGCTACAAGAATATGCAATGAAAAATAGGGGGTTCCATTTAAGATTTCAAACTTGCCCCTTCTCACCGCCCAGGGAGAGGGGTGGGGGGGGGCTGATTTTAACGTCATTGTACGTCCCCCTCGAAATGACGAAATTTTGATTCTAACCATTTTTTCGTAGTGTGCTTATTTTTCGAGTTATTTGGCTGCCTAAGTTAAAATGGGTCACCCTGTATATATATGTATATTCTTTTAATATATATATATATATATATATATATATATATATATATATATATATATAATGTATAATTGTTGGGGAAAGCTCAATAACACTAACACAAAAGTTTCTCTGTAAAACAAAGTTTATGTTGATTTATTACATAGGAATTACTAATTACAATATTTACATTCTTACCTGTAAAACAAAGAAACGACATTCAATGTTAGTTTTTTAGCGTCCCCTCAATTACAGTTATTTTAAATTATGAGTTATTATTTATGGTAGACTGTAACCTGTCTAATTGTTCTCTCTCTCTCTCATCTCCACCATCATTTTACTAACCTAAGCTGTTCTGCTATTCTACTGTACAAGTGGAAGTTATATTATCAACACGCATGATGGCGGGAGAATACAAATTATACTAAGGAGGTATACTTCCTTACATATATATAATTAATATATTATATATATTTATATTTAGCTTGTAAAATAGATATATATATTTATTTACCTTGCTCCAATTATCATACCGTACTGGCTCTTGCCAATTTTTAATTAATAATTTAATTATTTATTATTTATAACTTGCACTTTATCACTACTCAAAATGCGGTTAATGATACATGTCACTAATGATACATATGACACATGTCATTAATATCGAAAAGCATCGCTAGCGCAATCTTCTGTCGAGAGTAGGAAAAGGACGTTTTCTCTTTCTATGTGTTATGTACATGTGCGTTGATGACGACCATGATGATGATGATAAAGATGTTTCTTAATTAAAAATTTTCATATTTCGATTTTGCATTATGATATCTCCGTTAATAGATCACGCAGCGCAAAAATAAAGATACTTTCTTTATACAATTCAAACTCGCTCTATCGATTAAGGCTAGTAAGAATTCGATCTGTTCAGCCGTTATTGAAATCCGATAATCTAAGTTACTCTCAACTGTCCGACTCGCGTATAGATACACGGAGTGCCGCGCAATGCTTCGCATGAACTTGGCGCGAGACCTACCGTGTCTCTTGATATTTTAATTTCGATAATTGCAAACTTGTCATTACTGCCAAAGGTTTTTCTTTTGTATACAGCGTCTGCGTTGTTTTTGTCTTACTTTCACAATAAGCTCTTATTCTTGATGCGTCTTCAGGATTATTGATTAGGTATGACAAAACTGCAGCTATATCTTTGTTACCTGCAGCTTGCATAGTCAATTTCATCGCAAACGTTAACTCCTCTGGAGTATTGTTTTTTCGTAATATTTCGATACGTCTTTTTTTGTCGATAACCAAGTGTGGAAATGGTTTCAAATTTTTTGCATTTGAAGTCGAAGGTTCGTCACAATTCATATATGTAATTTCTAATGCTTCCTGCAGGATAAAAAATCTATTTTTTAACCAAGTGGCATTAGTTTGCATAAAATTTTTATAATTGCGCGCTGATTTGCACCATCTTTGATATAATTTTAAACAAAACAATCTTATTGATTCCTTCATCACGTCCTCTGCATTCGCTTTAAAATTAAATTCTTTTCTCGCTATAATGTTCCGTAACAAAGCCATATGATCATTCAGACTTTGACCGGATTCTCGTAGTATTGAAAATAATTCAAAATATTCTATGGATTGCATTATTCGTTTATAGGTAGTGTATGAAAAACTAAAAGAGCTGAAATAAAATACGAAAGAAATAGCGATAATAATTTAGCGATAAAAATTGCTATCAATAGTAAAATTACTATCAGAAAAATTGCTCGCGATACTGAGTGGCAGAATACAGAGAAGAAACAAATACGTGCAGCGCATACGTACAGCGAACTCACTCACAGTTATAATTTAACCGAAGTCATAAGTCTTACAAGCGAAGGACTCTTATCCTTTCTCACTTTCTTACGTTTACGCTGTCTTCTACTTAAACCATTTGCATCATACAAAAAAATGAAAAATAGGCCCTTATCACCCTTATCACAATAAAAACCGAAATAATAGTGAGAAGACAAAGGAGGCTTCAATGATTGTTTTTTTAGCACTTCTCAGTTGTTACTTGTGAGTAAAACAATGGAGAGGAGGAAGAAGCGATAAACTCCCTGAACTCTGCTTTCGTAAGCCTCTAAACGATCTAAATGAATGTTGCAGGGATAATTCCATAAAACTATAGAAGATGTACTTGAAGATGATTTACAGAAGACGTGTAAAAAAATACAACGCATTTGCACGCAGCAACAACTTAATTAATTTAATAACCAAAATTTTAACCAAAATTTTCAGGAGGGACATTATGGTACTTAACGGAAGAAAATGATGTACACAAGAAAAGATCACATGAGATCGCAGCTGAAACCTATGCGAATTTTTAGTACACAAAATATTCTTTAAAATCGCGTATAGTAGATCTTAAACAAATACAGACATTTTTTTAAATCGCTCAGTGTATACGTACGCAGTAAGTTAAGATTTCATTTTGATTAATCATAGAAAATAATGCGTAAATAATGAAATCTGGCAACAAAAATGATAAAAATATATGAGAAAGACAATAGAATTGAACATTATTTATTACAGAACATAAGGATAACTAATCATTTATACAGAATATATCGAATACGAATAGATTGTTTTTAATTCATGAATTTTCTTTATCGTAAAATCTTGGAAATTGATATATCTAGAACATTTATATTATTTATTATTCTATATTATTACTTTCGGATCATATATTAGGAGTATTCTACAATATATTCCAGTAGATAAAACTAGTAAATTAAACCCAGGTAGCACATATTCGTTTCAAAAACGTTTCATAAATGTTTCTTCGAAACGTTTTATAACCGACTCTTGAAAACGTTTCTAATTGGTTAAAATGTCCACTTGAAGAACGTTAAGAGATACGTTTCTTTTCTAATAAAAAAAAAACGTTTAAAATATGTTTAAGAAAAAACGTTTAAAAAATGTTTGAAATACATTTAAAATACATTTTTTTTTATTCGTAAAACGTTTCGTTTTTATGGAATTAATAAAGAATGCATTCATACACACTCTTTAAAAATGAATCAGTCTACTGAAAACAGTAAACAGAATTACTGATATACAGTTGATATGCAATTATTATAGCACTGTAAATCAATAATATTTCAGTAAAAGAATTAATAGCATTGACTGTTTTACTTAGTAATATTAATCTATCTACTTCGTATAAAATTAAAAATTTTATTTATATTTACATTCATATTAAAACATAAATGTTAAATAGATGATGATTTATTTTACATCTTTAATATATAATGAACAGATCATTTTTGTTTATTCGCCGGACATGTCCGACTTATAAAATTGATTTAATATCTGAAATTCTTCTATTGAGATTGTATCAGAAATTCAATCGAAATGATACTTTTAATTTTATCTGTCGCCTTTTGCAAGCTTTATATAATTTTCATGACTAAAACTTAAGTACGAGAAAAATAGCGCGCTGTAGCGGTAAATAACGAACTAATGATTACTGATTTTGCGATAAAATTTTACTTCCACTGACTATAATTAATAAGATATAAGATAAAGAAACAAAAAAGAAGTGTTTCTACTAGAGATCAATGAAATACTGATTCTTACAATTAGTAATCTTATTCATATATTTGTAAATAGAAATTAATCTATAATAGTATATTTTCATAATAATTATATATATATATATATATATATATATATATATATATTGTATACAGGGTGAGGCAAAAGTATGGAAACCCCTAAATTTTTCGAAAACTATGCATTTTAGAAACAAATGTTTCAGACAAAGGTTGTAAGATTTCAAGTAATGCATTACGTAGCAATATCAGTGTAACCTTGAATAGCACCGTCAAGGTCACATAAAAATCACTTTGAATTTTTTAAATGGAACCCCCTATTTTTCATTGCATATTCTTGTAGCTTATCTCGAGAGCTTTCCAAAACACTATAATTAAGTACATTTTCATTAAGTACTTTTTGAGTTATAAGGCTTGAAATAATTTCTTAATTTTACATAAACCATAAAATATCTAGTAAACCATTCATTTTTCGATTATCTTACCTTCATACTTTTATGTACAAAATAATGAGAGGAATCAATTGGTATAAAGAAAACACATAGTTGTTTCTAAGAAAAAATATGGAATTGTTAATTGCAAATTCCATATTTTTTCTTAGAAACAACTATGTGTTTTCTTCACACCAATTGATTCCTCTCATTATTTTGTACATAAAAGTATGAAGGTAAGATAATCGAAAAATGAATGGTTTACTAGATATTTTATGGTTTATGTAAAATTAAGGAATTATTTCAAGCCTTATAACTCAAAAAGTAACTTAATGAAAAGGTACTTAATTATAGTGTTTTGGAAAGCTCTCGAGATAAGCTACAAGAATATGCAATGAAAAATAGGGGGTTCCATTTAAAAAATTCAAAGTGATTTTTATGTGACCTTGACGGTGCTATTCAAGGTTACACTGATATTGCTACGTAATGCATTACTTGAAACCTTACAACCTTTGTCTGAAACATTTGTTTCTAAAATGCATAGTTTTCGAAAAATTTAGGGGTTTCCATACTTTTGCCTCACCCTGTATATGTATGTATGTATGTATATGTATATGTATGTACATAAAGGTTAAAATTAATTTGAAATTAATAAAAATTAGTTTTTATTTTGTCTATAGAAACGTAAAAAATACATTTTCTTACCTATGATTTTAAAAGCGTTTCTATAGGAACGTTTTTTATTAATGCTTTACGGTTAAAAATATTGGATACGTTTAAGAAACGTATATAAAACGACCGCGTGCTACCTGGGAAAACTTTTATTTTTTGGCTTGATGTACACCTGTTTCTTCATTTCGATCCACTGTGCGCCGTATCTAAAAACGTTCTCGACGCGCCATATCTAAGGACGAGCGCGCGCTCTCTCCCTCTCGCTCTCTCGCTTACTTGCGCTACCTTCGTCTCTCTCGCTCTCCCGACTCGCGCCCCGACTCCTTCTCCCTCCCGCCTCCTCGCTCACCCCCTCGCCCTCCCCCGCCGCGTGACGCCCTCCGTTTATCCACCCGACGGCGAGCGGCTCCCCTCGCCCTACTTAACCCCTTTGCTCAACTCCCACCGCCGTCACTCCCCTCCTGAGATATCACCCTATCTCTCTCGCTCTTACGGCGCTCCCTCTCGCACTAATGGAAAAATTGTATTAGAAACGGCCCCTCCTTCCTACTACGAATCCTCCCTACATCAAATTATTCCAAATGGCTTTCAGAATCCATACCTATTCGAAACTCTTCATGTTATTTTTGATAAACTTGCTGCAAATGCAGAAAAATGTACCGGACATTTTTCTTCTAATGTCAATGAGTCTCTCAATGCTTCAATATCTAGCAAACATCCTAAAAGACTTTGTTTGAGTCAGACTGCATCAGATTACAGATTCGTTTGTACTGTAAGTAAAAAAAATCTTGGACAAGGTTACACCAAGAAAGTTTGAATAAAATAAGTTTATCCCCGGGAAAGCATCATTCACGTTTTGTATCCAGAGTTCAGAAAATTGCTTGGAAACGGAGGGAAATGATAAGAAGTACAACATTTAAAAAACGTAGAATGGAACTAAACAAATCAGATCGTCTTTACAAAATCAAAGAGAAAACTCGGAAGGTACATACGCTACCAGTTGTACTCTTTTGTCAGAGCCAGTAATTGATCACAATTCGAACATTGAGTGGAAAATACAGGAAAATGATGACAATAATGACATAATTCATATCGTCTTACTTAGAAATCAATGGTTTGAGTGAAGAAATTCTGCAAATTGCTGCAAAGTACCAGGATAATTATTTTTCTATATATGTACATCCCGTAAGTGAGATTGCGGCCACTACAATTGCCATCAATGGATTGAGTAGTAACTATGGCGATCTTATGTATCATAGAAAAAAAATATCCTCAGTACCATTGAGAGTCGCCCTAAGAGAACTACTTTTATGGCTAAAATCTTTGGAGAAGAAATTATGCATAGCTACTCATAATCTAGCATTCGATGGTCCTAGATTATCCCGAGCAATGCAAAAATATTCTTTAACAGTAGAATTTGCAGAAGTCATTTCAAGTTTTGCGGATACTTTATCAATTATACGAAAACGATGCATTCCGGTGCATCGTTACGATTCCCGGCATAACATCCGCCGGAAACTGCCGCCCGGTAGAACACCCGCCGGGCAGAGGCAGAGGCGCGGTGCGCCCACCTTTTTTAATACTTTTGAAAAGCCGTTAGTCAAAATTCGGCCGAACACCGCCGAATAGAGCCGATGTGGCCCGAACCGCCGCCGGCGAACACCCACGTTCGGCTCCTATCCGAATCCCTCCGAACGGGCCCGACCGTACCGTTTTCCGAAAACCCGTTCGGAAGGGGTTATACCGCCGCACGCCGAAGCGGGCAATTAGCCCATATAAAAAAGGTCACATCTTAGCTCTAATTACATTTTCCTGATCCGCTCTAAGCAGTACGCTTCAGAAGCAATCCTGAAAATCCTTTCAAAGCACAAAGTAGCCGAAGACAAAAGGTGGAGCGAGCTCCGTCTTAGACGAGTGATCTCGGTTCTGACGCACAAATGCAATCCGCCTGATCCGCAGCTGAAACTCTCACGGAAGGTGAAGCTCTGAGCCGCTCCGGATCGAGTGATCTCGATCCAGCTGCATCGCGCAACCCATCCTTCGCGAAAGAATCCTATTCCGCTCGTGCAAAACCACCGCCATACGCGTACTTTTGTATTATCGCCGACACCGTTGTTTTCAGCGCTCTGCGCATCTCATAATCACGTAATCCGCCGCCGCGTCTAAACGCGTCTTTTGTAATTAAGCGAGCGCATATCGACATCCAGAAATAAACGTGTAAACGCCGCCGAATTAAAGCGCATAGATTATAATCGTACGAACGCGGACTTTAAATCGCGGCGCCTAGAAATAAATAGTACGGCGAAAACACCCGTCGATTCCGAAAATCGAAGAATTCTCGGAATACCGGAATCTCCGCGAGAAAAAGCACCGCAAAAACGCGCGCCGTCTCGCCCTTTCGTAAACACCCGCCGGCGTTCGAAATCGAGATCGCAATTAAATCAGCTTTTATTTTTCGCATAATTACTCGAACAACACAGACATTATACACGAACATTTATATTCACACACACGCTCACGCACTCGTACACACATACACACACCTATACTGTACATATATACCTATAATTTGAATAAACGCAATTAAACTGAACACCGCGTATTTTCATTCAAAGAACCTTGCACCGGCGATCTATCCGCGCTGCGAAAAAACGTCCGAAAATACGACCGTTACAAAGCGATAAGATAATCAGCTCGCTCCCACTCTCTACTGGATGGAACTAAATCTCGAGCAAAAGAGCTTAACCAATAAAAATCTTAAGAAACGCCTCTTTTCACAAAAATCAGCCTCTTTGTCCTTAAGAAGAAAGTATTGAAATTATTACAAAAAAATTCCCACCATCCAGTAAGGAGGAGGAGCAACAACTTTAAAAAATGTAAGCGCAAGGCGCGAGACTTCACTTGTTGACTAATTCACTAAGCGTACACTAATAAGCACTAACTAGCATTATAAGCAGTACAGTCGACAGTCCAGTTTACAGTTCCAGTCAAGATTCAGTCATTCAATTTTGTTCGGGATCGCACCTTTGAATTGCGATTTTGTTTTGCCGGGACACACCCGAGAGGATATCGCGAGTTTGCAAATCATGTGATTTCGCAACTGGATGAGTGACGGGATAGAATAAAGTAAAATTGCTCTTTTGATGATAACACAGTGACACATCCACACGAGTGGCAATAAGTTTATTGCAAAATTTCTCTATATGTACAAGGTTGTGAGCTTTCGATACGTGTGCGACTCTATTTCGAATATTTGAGCACGTCGAGATTCATACTCGGTTTGGCGAAATCACACTATACAATTGTTCACTTGATATAAACGATACAACGCGTTATCAGCTGTTCGCGTGAGAGCGAGTGAGACGACGCTCTATCGGCCGTTCGCGAGATCGAGCGAGATCGCACTATTCACGGGTGCATGCGCGAGATAGAGAGAGACAGCGCTCCATCGGGCTGTCTGTGAGAGCGAGCGAGACCGCACTTTCCACGGCTGCACGCACGAGATAGAGAGAGACAGCGCTCTATCGGGCTGTCTGTGAGAGCGAGCGAGACTGCACTTTCCACGGTTCGACGCGAAACTGAGAAAGACAACGCTCTATCAGGCTGTCTGTGAGAGCGAGCGAGACCGCACTATTCACTGTTCGACGAATGAGCGGAGGCTCAATGAGAAACAGACTCCACCTTTAACTTAGAGTGGAGGCGCTCCGTGAATCCCGGCACACGCGCTCCGAACGTTCACGTGTTGAACGGAATCGATGATATGAATTTTCCAATGATCCGTCGCGATATCTGATACAAGAATTCTATTGAATATAATCGCAATTTGCACGTTTCACTGTTTCAAAAGCGCTTGCAAAATCTCGGTTCTCGCTGCTCGATAATCCGACAATGACTCTGATAAAGATTCAACAATGACTTCGCTATAACTTTCCATGACTCTCGCAATTATTCCGTAATGACTCTGATAAGAACTCGACAATGATTCCGCGGGAGAGAGCCTTTCTCCCGGATAATAAGGATTCTATTGCGCATCGGATGATCCGATTTGGGCCTATCACGGTTCGGCACGTAAATTCGCGTGATGTTTCGAGCTTTTAATTGGCCAGGACCATGTATTATTACGCGATCACACGGATCCTGGCTGATTTCGAAAAACACCGTACGGAATTAGATTTGTGAGTTCGCTTTGGCGCGCACGGATGGCGCCAGTATAACGGGGGGTGATATTTTCGTTATAAATTCAGAGCGAATTCTGAACAAATTTTAAAATTATATAGCTTCGGGGATCCTTTTCTTGCATTATGCATTTAAATTATTAATTTGTTTTATATCACAGTAAAAATGATTTTGTTAACATTTAATTGTGCATCATGTGAAATTTCTGATGAACATCTCCATTACTCGGCTCTTCATGTTATAAATCTCCGATTTCTGCCATTGCAATTTTATCAACGCACTTATTTTTGTGATCCCAAGGAGTTGTGAGTAAGTTTGAGTAATTTTTATTTTCTCCCTTTCCCATATCTTATTATCTCATAATTTAAAATCTATGTCTGACAAATAATTTTAAGCAGTTTAATAATCATTAAATCTTTACTAATTGCTATCAATCAATCAATCAATCCTTGTCTCACTTCTCCTCCAGTCTCATTTCTTGTTCTTCCTAATTCGCCTGGAATCTCCGAAAGGCGATTCGCGAATAATTCCCCGTTCGTCGAGAATCTCCGCAAGGCGGTTCACGAACAATTCCCTGTTCGTCGAGAATCTCCGCAAGGCGGTTCACGAACAATTCCCTGTTCGTCGAGAATCTCCGCAAGGCGGTTCACGAACAATTCCCCGTTCGTTGAGAATCTCCGCAAGACGGTTCACGAACAATTCCCCGTTCGTCGAGAATCTCCGCAAGGCGGTTCGCAAACGATTCCTTAATTTTCATTTCCTTTTAGTTGCCTTTTTTTATTTATTTACCAAGAATTCGTATTGTTTTCTATCTTTATATTTCGTTTAAGTCTTTCTTTATATATATTTAAATCTTCATTTCTATTTTTTTTTCTTTACTCCCTTTCATTTTCTTTTAATTTCCCATTCCTTGCATTATTGTTATTATTTTTCCTTTTTTTTCTTTCTTCCTCTCTATATTATTTTCCTTTGTATTATCATTACTTTGGGAGAAATCATTGAAATAGATGAATAATTTTCGAACTTAGACTTGGCGAATCTTTTATCTTAATTTTATTATTGTATTTTAATTTGGACCTGCGTTTCGCCGAATTTAGAAAATTTTAATTCTAACTATAACATATACTCGAGAATATATACATACACGCACACATACTCACTCATGTATAATTAAACTGCTAAGATGTATTTTTATTTCCTTATTTTTTTATATAATATATGTATTTTTTAATTTAATGTAGAATTTAATTATTTAACCCGTTCTCTTCCCTAAACCCTGAGATCGCACTAGATCCTATCCCGTGTAACAAGGATTAAATTCCTTTATTGAAAAGGGACCATCGAACGAATAGGCGTAAAAACGCAGAGTTAAAAAGACCTTCGGTCGCTGACCTGTGTCAGGCCCTTCACATTTGTTCGACCCGATCCATACACACGCCCGAATAAAGTGTGTCACGGGGTAAGTAAGTTACGTTCTTCCATACAGCTCATCCTTTCAGAGTCTGGACGTAACAGCTTTGATTTCTTATTTATTTTATTTTTATATTATTTTCTTATTAATAAATTTGTTATATTTGTCTTTATTAAGTCCGCGTAATTTATTTGAGTGTTAGTCTCTCGTGATTGTCGAATTCCGTTATATTTGTCGAATTTTGAACTAGCAGAATCTCGCATAATCAATTGACTTTTTTCAAGACCCTGCCCCTCTACCGTTAGGCGAGCTAGTCGGCCCGTGGCGAAACAGGCCAGCGTTTTTCGCGTCCTTTTGGTGTTTAGCGAAAATTAATGCGTGAAAGATCGTATCTGGCGCCCAACTTCGAGATATCGAGACGGTCTTCGCTTCGCCGCGGCTCGCGCACGAACACTCTCCATCCCTGTTCCTCCGAGCGCGAGTATACTATATTCGCCTTGTGTTTTTGACGGTGTTTTCGCTCCCCTTCGCATTCTCCTCCCTAACATCCCAAGGGGTATTGTAAAATTATAAATTGAAAGAAAAGCGTCGCAATATACAGGGTATCCCTGAGCATGAGCTCACGCACTTGAGAAGGTAGAGGGCAGTAAATTAAATAAAGAAATGTAGCGATTTTTGTAATAATAATCGAAATATTAATTATTGAAATCGAACGAATGAAAGAAGCGCTCGATCACTCGAGCAATAACACGGCCTACCGTATCAGACATTGCCGGCGCGTGGCGAAACGTGAAGATGGCGATGGCGGTAACCACGGGTAGCGACGCGCTGTCTCTCTCCTCGCCGCGCACCGGCAGGCAATGTCAGACACGATTGGCCGTGCTATAACTCCAGTGGTCGAGCGCTTCTTCCATTCGTTCGATTTCAATAATTAATATTTCTATTATTATTACAAAAATTGTTACATGGAATAGGATTTCTTTGTTTAATTTACTGCGCTCTACCTTCTCACAAGTGCGTAAACTCATGCTCAGGGACACCCTGTATATGTAGTGGGACACGCTGTATATATATATATATATATATATATATATATATATCGGTCATTCCACGTCAACTGAAACACCTGTCTGCCCAAAATTTAGCGCTGTTTCCAAGAACGTGTGACAGCTTAAAAAATTCGTCTACTCAAGAGCTTTCAAAAGATGTGTGGCACTTTGTAAAGATTAAAAATGGCGGATCTACTATAGCGCCTGGAACTGCCGAAAATTGCACGAATTTCCCGAAAAATCTTAGACATTTCCTTTTAGAAGATGAATTCAGGCTAAAAAGACTTTTTTTGAAGATCGAGATCACTGTTCATGAATCTGAAGTCAGGTTAACGAAATTTAAAATGACGGATTCAAATGGCGCCTAAAACTGCTGTAATCCTATGAATTTTTCGAAAATTCCTAGTTATTATCTTTTGAATCAAACTTGAAATAACTTAATCAGCAGTATATATATATATATATATATATATATATATATATATATATATTGTGACGTTGCCATCCTGTCGCGCGTTCATCCGCCCCGGTAATTTTGACGGGGCGCGGGCCGAGTGGCTGCGCTAGAAGCCAAATTAAGAGAGCATGATCGAGCTCCCCGGAGAGACGAGCGATGTTATTGCGTTTCACGTTTCTTTATTAATTTTTTTTGTAATAATTTTTTTTGTACTGAGCGAATTCCGGGCAACTCACCGGAGAAGATTTGGAGAGCCAAAGACACAGCGAGGGACGTCTGATGGCGACACGGCACTCCCCGACAACAAGCGGGGGAAAAAGTGGCTCCTGAACGATAGAGCAGCGGGACGCTATGGGGGAACATCGCCATAAAGAAGGACGGAGGTCCGACCTGAGTTACCCTCCGAGAGGAGAAAGCGACAGCAGAACCTCCACCGGGCCATTAAAAATGGGCCCGCGACAGCCAAACTTGAATTTGGGACCGTTTCGCGCGGGGCGCCAGAACACCTCGCGTTAGAAAACCTCTAGGAGAAAGAATGGACAACTGATCATGTGATCAAGCCTTTTCATGATTGGCTGGCAGAAAATGTATCAATTTTAGCTATTGCGTCGCCAATGCAAAATATGATGACACACAAATAGGTTATATCTCGAGCATAAAAGACGTCAAAGTCGACTGATTACTTAATAATAATCATTTTTAAATAGAATTTTTTGCTTATTATAAAAGTTTCGATAAAATAGGAGGTAAGTGTTTATTAATAAAAATTATAAATAAACTTTGATTTTAACAAAGGTACGTTTAGACGCGTCGAAAATATATATTTATTGTTAGCAGGATTATTTTTGTAATAAATGTTGGAATATCTGTTAATTTGATGACACCAAATTTGTTGTCAGTTAATTTATTGTTTTATTACAGAAAACGTTATTTACTATGCCGTCGAGTTGCTCTGCATACAAATGTTTTAATAATAGTAATCAAGGATATTCTTTATTTAGATATCCGCAGGATAAAATATTGAAGCAAAAATGGATTGCTGCAGTTGGAAGAGGTAAAAATTGGTTACCCAGTAATTCTCAAAAACTTTGCGAGGTTAGTAATGTGCTCTGATTTTGGAGTTTGAAAGAATAAATAGATGTAACAATATATTTTATTGTTGGAGGTCAAAGTACATTTTTGTGGTTTTCTATCTTTAGATACATTTTTTGCCATCAGAAATTGAATTCGTTGCGTACGAAACGTAAACGAGTAAAATTTGGCTCAGTTCCTTCTCGTTTTTGTACATGTTCTTCGGAGAATCAAGAAAACTATAGAAAATTAAAAAAGAAGCAGAATTATAAAAGTTGTCTTTATCAGCGAGAGAGAAAACAAAATGATTATTGTGTTCTACATCTTCCTCGTGACATAAAAAAAATGAAGTATCGGATGATAAACAGAAGGATTTAATAGAAGTAATACGCAGAGAAAACGATACCTTGAGAACAATTGTTTCTCTTCTTCAAAACATATTACAAAATAGAAAACAGTAATTTTGTAAAAAGTTGTGGCAACTTTAGACAAATCCTATTATTATAACAATTTTTGAAGTAACCTATTATTATAACAATTGTTGAAGTAATATCACAATCAATAAATATTTTTTATTTATACCTTGTTAAATTAGTATGGCAATCAATAAAAGCGTTTATAACACAAAGATTAAATATCACAATATATATATTATTTGTTTGATCTAAAATAATTATATTATAAATATTATATTATAATACTTGAGAAATAACAAATTTAAAATATTGAAATAGCAATAACAACAGAAATAAATATAAGCAATCCAAGTTATCCGTTATTGCCTACCTACCTATTACAACAAAAATACAATGTGTTATGTTATAAACATTTTACTTTCTAGGAACTTATATTATAGAAACTTATTAATTCATTATCATTAAAAATCAATATTGCAATGAAAAAACTAATAACTTTTTATATATTATAAAATATTTTTCTAAAAGTATATGCATTGCACACAATTTCATTATGCCATATTAATTGATAGTGCATTGCAATTAAAGCTGTTTTTTTGTTGGATTAAAATTATCAGCTAAAAGTCTTGATCCCATGCTTTTACTGCCAAAGGCAGCTGTTCTACTCTTTTCAATGGAAATATTGCTTAAGTCTGACGATATCTGATACAATCTCATTCTGCAATATCTGGATTGCGGTAGTAATAATATTAATATGTTAAATGTTTATTATGTTTACCGCACTCTTCAATCGAACACATGATCGCGTTCGATAACGCCAGTAATACCTTAACCTACCATAACCTACTATGACAAAAAACTGCTTGCAGTCTCCGAGTAATTATCGTCGCATTGTCGCGTCGTCGCATCGTGTAGTAACGTGTCCGTGCATGTTTCTTTTATCGAGTGATTTTTAATCGCCAACAGTTATTATTCGACAGTGATTAATAGTGATTAGTGATAGAGGCATTATTAAATTTCTCGTCTCGTCGAGTGAGTAAATAAATGTGATTATGTTAAAGTTTATAAAAGAATGCAGTTCATGAAAGAAGAAAAACTTTCAGTTAATAATTTAGTGTGGATTTCTGTCTTGTGCAACGTGATATCTACGTTAAATCTGAGAACGTACGATCGGAAAATTCATTTCTTCTTCAAGCAATTACAGCAATACATCAGAAGTCATCGAACAAGGTAATAACTATTTTTTGACATTATGTGAAAACGGATCTCGGGAAGGACAGAGGGACAGTGTGTCAAAGAAAATTCGAGGAGTTGACAAGAAAGGGGTGAAAAGAGAGGGGTTGAAAAGAGAGGGATTTTTAGTGGGTAGGGAATACCGAGTTGATAATTCGACTTGGTACTCGAGTCCCACATAATTCACTGGATCGACCGGTAGGTATGCATAAAATGCATTTTCCCCTCTCTCGTAAAAAAAAAAATTACAGGTGAGTGAGCGAATGAAAGAAAGAGAGAGAGAAAGAGAGAGAGAGAAAGACAGACAGACAGCAGACAGAGAGAGAATGTATGTGTTCGCATGTGTGTCTGTATGTGTATAGCAACCAGTTGATCGCAGCAGGCGCCTCGCGTAAGCGCCCGCGTCTGACGGGCCTCGCGTCACCCTTGCTTGCCTCTTGTATCCGACCCGTTATGCGTTAACTTTCTTTAATAATTCGAAAACTAAGCTTCGGACGAAATTTTGCAAAAGGAAAAATCGTCTTAGAATTGACTCAACAATGTGTCATTTCACGGACACAGGTTATTTTGAATCACCCTGTATACACATATATATAATTATAGTTTTTAATGTATCTGACTTTTATGCGGAAAATAATTTTCTGGAAATGTTTTCTAAGGTTTTCATGATAGCGTGTATAAGTACATAAGTAATATATGTATACTGTTATTAATTATTGCATGCTTATACAGTTATTAACTAATTTATTTTTAAGATATTGGATAAATTTTGATTTCTAAGTAAATGATTCATTGTTTTTTAGACATGATTGAAAATTTTTCTTTAAATATTTATAACTTCTTTATTGTTACTTTTTTTATCATATATAAATCAAGATTCATATTATATACATCAATATAATAATCAATATAAACAATCCTGCCTTTTACTAGAATTATTTTGTTTCATTATTAAAATTCTGTTTTTACAGGGCAAATATCGCATTACTGCATCCAGCCACAATTAGAAATTGGAATTCAACGGTGAATGCTGAACCTGGTTTCCATCGTGAAGTTCTAAATGCAAAAGTCTTAACTCGAGAAGAAGATAGAGACTGCGTTTTAATTTTTGATGGTATGGCTATTCGACAGCAACTTTTACGGGATCAAAGACGAAAATTTCAGGGATTTTACGATTATGGACGTGAGATTACTATAGAAGACAAATGAAATGGAAGCAAAAGAAACACTTGTATTTCTGTTAGCAAGTTTGAAAGCTACAAGGAAGTTTCCAATCAGCTATTTTTTTAAAAATAAGATGACTTCTTCAATTTTAACTGAATTGATTAAAACAGCTTTAATTTTAACGGCACAAGTAGGAATAAAAGTACGTGCAATAACTTGTGATGGAGAAACTACAAATTGTAATGCGCTGAAATAATTAGGATGCAATATATTTGTTGAAAGTTATCATGATATTAAAAATTTCTTTATACATCCGAGTGAAAACTATAAAATAAGATTTATTCTTGATGCTTTCGACATGTTAAAATTAACACGAAATGCATTAGCGGATTATAAAGAATTTTCGTGTGATGAATGCCTTATAAAATGGCAATATTTAATAGATTTGTATAATACGCAAAAAACATTGACTTTTAAGTTAAAAAATAAGCTTACTTCGCAATGCATTAATTACTGGCAAAACAAAATGAAAATTAAATATGCAGCACATACTTTTAGTGCATAAGTTGCCAATGCGGTTAAATTTAAAAAAAAAGAGAATGTATCAGAATTTTAAAATAGTGAAGCTACTATAAAATTTCTTCGCACTGTTGATAGGCTATTCGACTTCATAAACTCTAGGAATCCTTTTGTCAAAGATTTTAAAAAATCCATTGTATATAAAAAGATTTGGAATATTTACAGAAAATGACAAGAAAACAATGTAGAATATTTATAAAATGAATATTTATTAAAAACACGAGACGGATTATTACTCAAAAAAAGTAAGCGAAGAACTTTTATTTGTGGATTGGCAATAACAAAATCGATTTTAGATATTGCATCTGATATTTTTAATCAAAATAAAACATAAATATATACTTGTAACTATAAGTTTTCTCAGGATCATTTAGAAATTTTGTTCTCAAAAATTAGAAGCGTCATGGTCACAATAACAATGCAAATGCGCTCCAATTTAAATATGCTATGCGACAAATTTTATTGCATAATAGCGTAAAAAGTTATACAAATATGAATTGTATTGAGTTAGATAATGATTCTAATGGATCAGTATATGAATTCAGATGGATAAAGAAAAAACAACAATCATTGTTTAATAATTTAATATTAGAAACTGATTGTGAGAATGATGATGATGATGAATATAATAGCGATCAAATTCGAATATTACTATATCAGAACACTTAAGGAATTTGCAGGATAATACTTATTATATAAGTGAGTATATTATAAAAAAGATGCAAAATATAAGTTGTTATATACACCGTGGCCCATTTTAATCGACGCATCTGAATATCTCCGTTGGTAAGCCGAATACAAAAAAATTGTTCAGACAAAAGTTGTATGGTTTCAAGGGGTACATAAGATGGTGTCATTAGTTTGATCTTGAAGAGCCACCTGAAGGTCACGTGAAGGTCAGCTCCAACTTTTTAAATGGGACACCCTATATGCTTTCACATATTCTTGTAGCTCATCTGAAGAGCTTTCTAAAACACTATAATTAAGTTAGTTTTCATTAAATACTTTCCAAGTTATGAGGCTTGAAATCATTTTTTAATTTTACATAAACCGTAAAATATCTTGTAAAATATTCATTTTTCGATTATTTTACCTTAATACTTTTATGTACAAAATAATGAGAAGAATCAATTGGTGTAAAGAAAACACATAATTGTTTCGAACAAAAAAATGTAATTGTTAATTGCAAATTACATTTTTTTGTTCGAAACAATTATGTGTTTTCTTTACACCAATTGATTCTTCTCATTATTTTATACATAAAAGTATTAAGGTAAAATAATCGAAAAATGAATATTTTACAAGATATTTTACGGTTTATGTAAAATTAAAAAATGATTTCAAGCCTCATAACTTGGAAAGTATTTAATGAAAACTAACTTAATTATAGTGTTTTGGAAAGCTCTTGAGATGAGCTACAAGAATATGCGAAAGCATATAGGGTGTCCCATTTAAAAAGTTGGAGCTGACCTTCACGTGACCTTCAGGTGGCTCTTCAAGATCAAACTAATGACACCATCTTATGTCCTCCTTGAAACCATACAACTTTTGTCTAAACAATTTTTTTGTATTCGGCTTACCAATGGAGATATTCAGGTGCGTCGATTAAAATGGGCCACGGTGTATGTGCGATGAATTTAATCGAAATACGAAAAGATCATTGTTATATACATTGCTATGAATTTTCAAAATTTTTTGATCTTAATAATAATGATAGATTATTTAAATTTTCCATTAGTGTATATAAAATTATAAAACGTCAAAAACTACAGAACGTCAAATACAAATACAAACAAATAACTTAACAAATTTACATATTAAAAACCTAAACATAAAAATTATAAATAAAATTAAAAATATATTAACTTTAGATCCGACGATATTTTCAAATTTGAGTTGCGAAGACGTTGATTTGCTAGAATTTCCACATAAAATTAGATTAATAACATTAATAGCATCGAAATACCTATAAATACGATTATATTCATATGCTAAATTTTATGCTCAAGAAATATTAAAGCCTATCAAAAAAAGACATTTTCTAATAGAGGTATGTTCAAAAAAAAAGGTGACTTTTCAAATTTCGCGGGCTACGTACATTCGATTTTCGAATTTTTTTTTTGTTATGTTGGTACACATGTCCCCAACATATGTTGACATTATCAGCTGTTTTGCATGTTTGGTTTGTTTTTCATAGATATAAGGGTTAGACGTGTTTTGGTGTGCTTGGCGATTTTTTGTTATCGAAAAATTAAATTTTGTGTGAAAAATAAAATTAAGTGCTCTGACGTACTTGAAATATTGACTGCGGCATTTGGCGAGTCTATTCTAAGCAAAAAAAATGTTTACAAGTGGTACAAGCTCTTCACAGAAGGTCGAGAAGATGTTAATGACGATGCCCGCCCTGAACGTCCCAGCACGTCAACAACCGATGACAACGTCGAAGCAGTGAAGAAAATTGTTATGGAGAATCGTCGAATCGCTATTAGAGAAATTGCTGAGGATGTCGGCATATCGGTTGGCTCATGCCATGCAATTTTTTCGGGTGTTTTGAGCATGCAACGTGTGGCGGCGAAGTTTGTTCCGAAATTGCTGAATTTTGACCAAAAACACGTCGTTGCTTGTTCGTGATTTTTTGGCCAAAGTCAACACCGTAACCATGCGTCAGCCACCGTATTCACTTGGCTATGGACTTGGCCCCCTGCGACTTTTTCTTGTTCCCAAAACTGAAAAGACCTATGAAAGGACGGAGATTTGCCACGATTGAGGAGATAAAGACCGCATCGCTGGAAGAGCTCGAGACCATACCAAAAAGCGCATATCAAAAGTGCTTCGAGGATTGGAAAAAGCGCTGGCACAAGTGTATAATATCTGACGGGGATTACTTTGAAGGGGACAAAATAGATATTGATGAATAAATAAATATAATATTTTTCGAGAAAAATAAAAAGTCACCTTTTTTTTTGAACCTCGTAAAAATGATTTTATTTTAAAATGAATAGTCATAGAATGTTATTCTAAGATATCTAGTATTTTTAAGACTTGCGGTGTATATTAATTACAGTATATTAGTTCTAATAATATAGCTTTCGAATAAAAAATGCACTATATTTCTTGTTTGTATTATAATTTTTAAGCATTAAAAATTATTTTATGTTTTTGATTTTATGTATTCCTATAATTTTAATTCTAAAGAAATTTTAATGTCTGCTTGAATTTATTTCTAATTTTCAACTATTTAGTTTTAATATAAGAATTATTTTTTAACCTATAAATGTTCAAGTTACGGACGACAATAACACATGGTCCCTTATTCCGCGCATGCGCTCTAACTTATGTATAAGATAGATACATAAAACACGGGTACGTCTGACAAACCTGTCAAGCATAATCTACAATGTGCTTTTTGTTTCCTGTTTCTTGTTTTTTGCCTCTTGTTTTCTTGTTTCTTCGTGCTCTGTTTTATCGACAGTTGTGTTTTTTGCTACATGTTTCTTGTCTTTAGAAAAGTTCGTCAACTTTTATCTCGAGCAACATAAAACGAAGGAACATCACGCACGACAGGACAAACGCGTAGGTTAGAGTGACAGTGTGATAACCAAAAAAATAATGTCGGACAAAGAAAATACTCAAGAAGAAAATATTCAAGTAGATGAAGCTTTTGGCGAATTGCTCGCCAATTTCGTCCGAAAAAATCCTTGTCTATATGACAAAAAATGTAAAGAATACAAAGACAAGAAGTTTATCGCAGATACATGGAGTTCTATTGCAAATGCCTGCGGTATGTCAGGTAAATGAACAAAAAATTATTTACATTTTGACATAAAAGCATAGACTAATTTAAATAATTTGTACATATTTTATGTATACTGCTCGTATAATTAAAGATTTTTTAATTATATTAGATTGGAGAAGTTATATTTCATTCTATTTTGCAGTGGACGTAGTGCAGAAACAATGGAAAAGTCTTCGCAACCAATTTACTCGAGAACACCGCCTTGAGACCATGTATGAGCCATCGGGTACAGGGAATGACACAAAGAGGCCACGGAAGACATGGTACTTATATCACTGCCTTCTCTTTTTGGCACCACATGTGGCCCATCGCAAATCATCAAGCAACTTTGTACGAAGGAGTGCAATAATTACTTCGCCTTCGTCAACATCACAGCCTGCATTACAGTCAGCATCGCAATCAGCATCTGAATCATCGTATAGCAATCTGTGGACTGAAAATCTTTTTAATGATGACTCAAATGCATCAACTCCACTACCAGAGACATCAACGCCTTCAGAATATTCAGCAAATTCAGATTCTTCAGCAACTGTAACATTAGTTAGTCAGCCAAAATTATCTATTCCAAAAAAAAATTTACTTGTTCCACCACCCGATCAATTTGCAAGTCGAGAGATCTTATAAAGAACAGGAACAGCTGTCTCTAATGATAGGCAATACAAATGAGGCTATAAATAAACTGGTGCATAATTTGTCAAAAAAGTGCTCACAGCCTGTCAGTGATGATAAGGAGGATGGAGAGGAGGCAGCAATTGCAAAGGCATTTCTGTACGCATTGAAAAAAGTAAATTCTAAATACAAAATGCAATGTTATGTGGAATGTTTATCTGTTTTGGATAGATATCAAAACAAGCAGTAAACAAAAGTTCGAAATCTGTGATTTTCTTACATGCAATACTTCTCTTTATGTAATTGTTTTATGTTATGTATAATTATATTTTCTTTTGTTAAGCATATTATTAAGTATATATATATATATATATATATATATATATATATACTTCAGTATATAAAAAATAATATATATATACAAAATATATTTAATAGAAAAACGTTATTATAATAGTAAGTATAAGAAAGAAGTAAATTTTTAATCGGTTTGAGATATTGTTTTGGAAGAAAATGTATTACTTTAGTTGTGAAGTGTCTATTTTTTATTTAGTCATGTTTTTTTATTTCGAAATGCAATTGAGTTTGTGGCTAAAGAACAAATTCAGTATTATATGTCAGTATTTTTGCTTTTTATATTAAGGCTAACATTTCTAGCACAATAAATGGATGTGATTATTAAATATACGTTATAAATTATTACTATTATTGCTCCTAAAATTATTAAATAATATCTATCCTGTTAATTTTGTCATACTATCCTTATAACGTAAAATATATCTAACTTAGAATTTTTTAATTTAGTTTTTTTAAAAAATGGATTGATTATAAATTGTAACTAATAATATTGTAAAGATTCTTTGTGGAAGCTTGGACGGGCATGTAGTTGGAATATTTAAAGATATATTTATATGTAATTAGTATACAAATGTTCTTTATCTCATATATGTCATATATTTTTATACATTTTATAATCTTATAAAATCCTTTTATAATCCTTTATAATTTGTAATCACTTATGTATGAAATCGATAAACATGAGTATAAAATTAAATTCTACTAATAACAACTTTTTAAATATTTGTTAGAAATATATAAAAATATAATATATGTATATCTTATAAAAAAGAATAATATTTAAATGATATCTAGTCTACGCAGTAGTATCTATATGTTATGTAGCAAATAATAATAATTTTATTATTATTATTAGCTACATAACATAGATACTACTGCATAGACTAGATATCATTTAAATATTATTGTCTTTTTTTAATATCACATCGTATTATTAAGGGAAATTTACATTATGTGCTCTCAATGCAACCTCCCACTGCCAATCCAGCTGGCCAATGTCAGAACAAAAATAATCTTTTAAAATGTTCCGCTGAGCATCAGCCCTCACTGTGGGATTATTGGACCCAAGTCGACCAACATCAGTGATTGGTCCCCTGTACACTTCTTGTCTCCAATTACCTCCGATCAAATTTCCATCTTGTTCTCTATCCACCAAAAATATAGGGCAATAGGTCCTTTCCGATGGTTGTATGTCGTCTTCTGATACCATTAGGAAGTTATGAAGGCACACAATTGCTTTCACAATATCTTCCGCTGTTTCTGGTGTACAGCATAGGTCCCTTCTCAGAATACGCCACCTCGAAGACATTATTCCAAATGTATTTTCGATGACAAATCTGGCACGACTGAGCCGATAATTAAAAATCCTCTCTGCATTACCAAAAGTTCTATAAGATCTGGCATATGGACGCATCATATGAATGCCAAGTGGGAACGCTTCATCGGCGACAAAAGTGAAGGGGAGAGTGACATCAGTGCCAGAAAGCTCTTTTGAAAAAGGAAAGTCAATTTCATTTGTTTCAATAGCCTGGCCGAAAGCACTGTTTGCCCACACCCCCCTATCACTTTGAGATCCTGCAGGCGAATTTAAAAAAAATGATATAAGTCAATAAAATATAAGCTATAGCATTTCAGTAACTATTGCACAGGTACTCACCATAATCGCCAACATCCACCCACGTGAAACGATAATTAGCGTCACATGCAGCAAGGAGAATTATTGAAAATCTCTTTTTGTATGCGCTGTAAAACAGAGAACCAGTTTTTGGGGGACACTGTATTGATATGTGTTTCCCGTCAATAGCTCCGACACAGTTGGGAAATTGCTATCGATTTAAGAAATCCTCTGATATCTGCATCATACTCTCTTGTGTATGGCTTTAAATATATTGGTTGAAGTGCTTTCCATAAAGCAATACAGGTTTCTCTAAACACTTTGTGTGCAGTGGAACGTCCAATTCTGTAGCTCCATGAAGATGTTTTAATTGAAGTACCTCGTGTTAGTATTCTTTAAGAAAATAATGTAGGGCTCAGTAACATAAAGAATTTAATATTAGTAATAGTAAAAGTAGAAAATGTACTTACTCAAGAGTAATAGCCATGCGTAACTTTAGGGGCAATGGAGTTCTAATGCTTCGTTTCATTAAATATGGTCTTACTAAATCACAAATGTAATTAAACTGTTGTACATTCATGCGTGTGTACTCAAAGAATTGTTCATGGTTTGTCGTTATTACTTCTCTAAATAGGTTATTATAAATTCCCTGGGTTTCTCGATCGTAATTAATCGGACGCACCCACCAACGCTTGGTTCTTCTTTTATTTAATTGCTTTTTTGCAAGCAAAAGCATTAAAAAAAGATTCCAACATTGGACAATAACCAACACATTTATTAATAATTGTTCGTTCATGTTTAGGCAATATTTGACTTCGACTAACATTTTACTTCTACGTAACCTTCTTATGCCGATATTATAAATACAACGCCAAATGATACTTTATGATCGATATTCATGATATATTATAAGTTCGTCTTTAAGTATTTGCCTTAAAACATCAATAGCCAATAAGAATGCTGTATTTAGTATCTGAGACTTTTAGAACAGACCATAAATAACGATCTGTGATTGGTCAATGTAAAGTAATATTTTCTTTCGGAAATTCAGAAAGACATATTGTATATGACGATGTCTCTCGGCTCCATGCGACAAAAATACGAGAAGCAAAAAGCAAGAGGCAAAAAACAAGCAACAGAAAGCAAAGAACACATTGTAGATTCGGCTTAAGAGTTAAAAACAACACAATAACGTTCAAATGTTACATTTTTGTGTTAATTTTTTACATATTACTTGTTATTTATTTACATATTTGCCTTCTGTTAAATTAACATTAAAATTAGAGTGAATAAATTGGAACATGTGAAATATGTTAAATTTAACACAAAATGTTTTACTGTATAAAAAAATACTAAGAAACTCATCTTTTTAATTTTTCTAAATTTTAGAGGAAATCAATGCAGAAATGGGCGCGCTCGCTCTCCAAGAGCCAGATATGCGGCAGTTGATGCAACAAATGTTGCATCAACAACAATTGTTTCAGCAGCAGCTGCAATTTTATATACAACAGCAGCAGCAACAGCAACAACAACAACAACAACAGCAACAACAGCAACAGCAGCAGCAGCAAGAAGAGAAGGAACAACAGGCGCAAAATGGTAAATTATTTTTTTATATTAAATTTTATTTATCCAATTATTTATATATATATATATGTATATATATATGCATTTTTATAATTTATTTATTATTTATGTTTTAATTTTCAGATAACATAAGAAAAAGAGGAGGCGGACAGTCCCGTAGACGATGGTATGCCCGGCGAAATAGGGGCACTAGGGACGGATGGGGCGTCGCCAGCACTCAAAATAGGGGAGGCAAAGAAGCTGGCCGAGGACGAGGAGGCGGTCGAGGACGAGGAAGTGGCCGAGGCCGAGGAAGGCCAATAATTATAAATAATTATTATTATTAAAAAAAATTATAATTAAAAAAAAATTATTAATAAAAAAAATAAAAAACAATATAATAATCCAGAATATTTTACTTTCCCTTCTTTCTACTTTCTTCCTTCCTTTCTTGTAAAATTTAATGAAATAATGTAATGTGGTATAATAGGGCTCCAGGCGAAGGTCCACATAAAAAACCTAACGCGCCATTGGTGATACCTCATGGGTAGTGTGGAAAATCGCACTATTTTTCTTAATTTGATATTTTAAATGTATAAAAAAATTAATTATATTTAATATATTATAAAACGTGTGTGTATATATATGTAACATATATACAGGGTGACCCATTTTAATTTAGGCAGCCAAATAACTCGAAAAATAAGCACACTACGAAAAAATGGTTAGAATCAAAATTTCGTCATTTCGAGGGGGACGTACAATGACGTTAAAATCAGCCCCCCCACCCCTCCCCCTGGGCGGTGAGGGGGGGCAAGTTTGAAATCTTAAATGGAACTCCCTATTTTTCATTGCATATTCTTGTAGCTTATCTCGAGAGCTTTCCAAAACACTATAATTAAGTACCTTTTTATTAAGTACTTTTTGAGTTATAAGGCTTGAAATAATTTCTTAATTTTACATAAATCATAAAATATCTAGTAAACCATTCATTTTTCGATTATCTTACCTTCATACTTTTATGTACAAAATAATGAGAGGAATCAATTGGTGTAAAGAAAACACATAGTTGTTTCTAAGAAAAAATATGTAATTTGCAATTAACAATTCCATATTTTTTCTTAAAAACAACTGTATGTTTTCTTTACACCAATTGATTCCTCTCATTATTTTGTACATAAAAGTATGAAGGTAAGATAATCGAAAAATGAATGGTTTACTAGATATTTTATGGTTTATGTAAAATTAAGAAATTATTTCAAGCCTTATAACTCAAAAAGTACTTAATAAAAAGGTACTTAATTATAGTGTTTTGGAAAGCTCTCGAGATAAGCTACAAGAATATGCAATGAAAAATAGGGGTTCCCATTTAAAAAATTCAAGTCGACCTTGACATGACCTTCACGACGCCACCCAAGGTCAATCAAATTTACCCATGTAATGCATTACTTTATCTTCAACAACTTTTGTCTGAAACATTTTTCAAAATAACCACTTCCTTTGCTTTAAAATGGGGTGTACGGGTGGTCTGAAACACCCGGTATATATATATATATATATATATATATATATATATATATATATATACAGGGTGTCAATTAAGTCCCGGGACGGCTAAATATTTTCTCATGTAAGGTATTTTTGAAAAAGGTCAAGGTCATTTCTGAAGTAATTTTCAACGAGGAATTCAACGGTGACCTTCAATTTGACCTTGAGCTTGACCTTCAAGGTTATTTGAAGGTCAAAGTGTTTTTTTTAAATAGGAACCCCTATTTTTGATTGTATATTCTTATAGCTGACCTCGAGAGCTTTCCAAAACACTATAATAAAATATTTTTCCCTCAAGCATTTATCGAGTTATGATGCTTCAAATCATTTCTTAATTTTACATAAACCGTAAAATATCTTGTAAAATATTCACTTTTCGATTATTTTACCTTAATACTTTTATGTACAAAATAATGAGAGGAATCAATTGGCATAAAGAAAACATATAGTTGTTTTTAAGAAAAAATATGGAATTGTTAATTGCAAATTACATATTTTTTCTTAAAAACAACTATATGTTTTCTTTACGCCAATTGATTCCTCTCATTATTTTGTACATAAAAGTATTAAGGTAAAATAATCGAAAAGTGAATATTTTACAAGATATTTTACGGTTTATGTAAAATTAAGAAATGATTTGAAGCATCATAACTCGATAAATGCTTGAGGGAAAAATATTTTATTATAGTGTTTTGGAAAGCTCTCGAGGTCAGCTATAAGAATATACAATCAAAAATAGGGGTTCCTATTTAAAAAAAACACTTTGACCTTCAAATAACCTTGAAGGTCAAGCTCAAGGTCAAATTGAAGGTCACCGTTGAATTCCTCGTTGAAAATTACTTCAGAAATGACCTTGACCTTTTTCAAAAATACCTTACATGAGAAAATATTCAGCCGTCCCGGGACTTAATTGACACCCTGTATATATTATTATATATATATACGAGGGTAGTTCGAAAAGTTCTCGGCCTGGCAAAGAAAACACATGATTTCCAGCAAAAATCTTTTTTATTTTTCAACATAGTCCCCTTTCAACTCAATACATTTAGACCAACGATGTTCTAATTTTTTTATACCCTCAGTATAATACGATTTGCTTAAGCCTCCAAAATAAGCATCCGTCTCAGCGATGACCTCCGCATTTGACGTGAATTTTTTTCCAGCAAGCCATTTTTTCATATTCGGAAACAAAAAGAAGTCACTGGGAGCTAAATCTGGCGAGTACGGTGCGTGTGGTAACAATTCGAAACGCAATTCATGGAGTCCAAGCACTCTTGAGAAATGTTCGTTCGAATGCGTTTCTGATCGACCGTTAACAAACGCGGCACTCATCGCGCTGAGAGCTTTCTCATATGCAAATGTTCATGTAAGATATTGTGAACACGATCTATTGAGATGTTTGCAATGTTAGAAAGCTCACGCACTTTTACTCGTCGATCATTTAACACGCTATCGTGGATTTTTTGAATGATTTCCTCATTCGTGGCGGTTTTCGGGCGACCCGAACGTTCATCGTCAAAGATGGATGAACGGCCACGTTTAAATTCAGCAGCCCATTTCTTCACTGTTGAAAATGATGGAGAAGAGTCTCCCAAAGTGGAATCCAGCTCGTTTTTTATTTCTGTTGCCGTTAATCCTTTTAAAATGAAATATTTTATGACTGCGCGATATTCAATTTTATCCATTTTTGGAGAAGTATCAAATCTTGTCTGTTTTACTCGAGCACAGTAAACAAACTAGCGAACGAATCTGTCTGAAACTGTGCGGTACGCCCTCTGAGGGATTAAACTTGAGAAAAATCATAGCCATTTGATATTCTTAGGGACATTTCTATATTAGGCCGAGAACTTTTCGAACTACCCTCGTATATATATATATATATATACATATATATATATATATATTATAAATATATTATACGTTTATGTATATACATATTTATATATATTTGTAACAAAAATAAAAAACATAAAGAAAAGCTGTGAAAGAGAAACATTGAAATATCGAAGAGCGAGGCTCGCTCAGCAGCGTTCCGCGTCGCGCGTCGCTCGTCGTTTTCGTTGCTTGCTTGGTAAGAAGGAGACAGAAAACTGTATTCTGTCCTCTTCTTTTAGCCGAAGCTCACCGAAGCGCTGAGCTCACACGTACGCTTACGCACACATCTCCGTTATCCTCTCCACTACGCGTGGCATGTTGCTTGCGGAGATAATCTTGCATCCCTGACTGATAGTCCTATTTCTTTTATTTGCAATCAAACTTTTAAGAAATTCTTTATGTTACGAAATCATGCTATTCATATGTGCGCATAGTCCGAACGGATGAATGTTCCAACTGGTATCGCAGCGCGGCGCCACTATCAAATTCGAGTGAAAGAAGGGACGAACTCGTCTTCTCGAGCCGCGTGAAATCGCTTCGAGCGCTTTCCTTCTTCGTCCTTGTCTTCCGGCCGTGAATGATTACGGTTTTCGGGTGCAATAGTAATCAAGTTCTGTTGCAATAAGGCTCTACTAAGGCGAGATTCTTCGAATCTCTTGATCGGTTCTCAGTTTCTAACATATCTGGTAAGGCCTTTCATCTTTCTCAACGAGCTCTTCTCATAACACAACATCATGAACAAGAGAGCGCAACCAAACGGCCATCTTGAGATAGAATACAAAAGGTTTGTTCTTTTCAGCTGCACTAGTTCTGAACTAGAACTGACGAGTACAGTAAAAATTTCATAGGTGCAGAAATGTAGATAGAAACGAAAAGAACGCCACAGTGCAGAAATTAACATGGCGCAACACATTCCGGATAATGATTTAGATGAAGAATATTTTGTTTTACCAGCACCATTATTGCATGCAGAACCTATTTGGGATGAAGAGGATGATGGTAATTACTATTATTCTGAATAACAAATTAATCAACGTTAAAAAACTAAAATTCTTAGGGCCAGTTCTAGGTTAAGTGTCAGGTAGTTCATCTGATGGTTAAAAAGTATGCGTTACGTATGCTAACTTTTTAACCGTCAGGTAAGCTATCTGACACTTAATCAGTCCTCAGACAGATAAAAATCTAATCTAATAAATGTATTTTAGATTATAACGAGTTACTACAAATAGTACATCCAGTTTTTGGAAGAGTTCAGAGAATAGAACATATAAAAATACATAATTACATAGAAAATATTGTTCGCAGCTATAACAATATTGATTTTATAATGCACTTTCGATTATCTAAAGAAAAAGCATATGAACTAATAAATCAATTTGAGATATCTGAGATATTTATTTCATTACAAAGTATGTATTATTGTTTGTTATTATATATAAAATATACTTTATGGCCCATATTCAGAACCCTCTTTTATCGATAAAAGTGCCTCTAAAAGTGGCATATAAGTTTTCTGATTGGCTATAAGCCAGTTTTAGAAGCTTTTATCGATAAAAGAGGGTTCTGAATACGGGCATATGTGTATATGTAATAATCATAGAGCTTATATACATGAAGATTCCTTTGCCTAGGAAAAAAAGAAACAGCAATAGGTTTCATAAGAGAAACTTATGGTAACAACAAAAATGTTTTTTTAACATGAAAAGAATTGATTTTATTTTATTATTTTGTTAGATGATTCTGGGCGTCCTAATATAACAGCTGAGAAACATATATTGTGTTACCTATGGTTCGTAGGACATCAGAGTGCATCTTATCGTGATGTAGCTGATCGATTTGGAATGACAATAAGTACTTTGTATAATATAATAACTAGAATAACAGATTTTATACTGTTATTAGCATCAAATATCATAAAATATCCAACGTTAGCTGAGAAAGAAGAAACTGCAACATATTTTAACGAAAAAAAAGGATTTCTTCGTATAATTGGTAATGTAGTCATGTTTACATTTATACATGTAAAACATATATTAATATTTCTTTTCTTTTAAGGTGCTATTGATGGTTCACATATAAGAATAGATAAACTAACAGAAGATCTAGATTCATATATTAATAGAAAACAATACTTTTCGTTGCATATGCAAGGTACAGTGGATCATAAAATGAAGTTTATCGATGTTTTCATAGGATATCCTGGTTCTGTCCACGACACACGGGTTTTTAAAAATTCACCATTACGTAACGATCTACATGAATTTTGTGGAAGTTAGTTAAAAAATGATATAAATAATACAAATAATAATGATTGAAGATAAAAAATCGATATCTAATCATAAATCATCTTTCAGATAATTATTTATTGCTTGGAGATAGCGCATATCCCTGTTTGAAAGAATTAATTGTACCGTACAGAGATAATGGACATTTAACTCATGCACAGAGATCTTTTAATCAAAAGCTAAGTTCTTGCAGGGTAATAATTGAAAATGCTTTTGGATATTTGAAACAACGTTTTCCACAGTTGTATCATTTTAAATTACGCGATATAGTACGTATGGTGTACGTAATACATGCGTGTTGCGTACTTCATAATATAGCAAATATGGAAAATTTGCAATATCTTGAAGAACCTATAAATGATCAGTATCCTGATATACAGAGTGATTCAAAATAACCCCTGTGTCCGTGAAATGACACATTGTTGAGTCAATTCTAAGACGATTTTTCCTTTTGCAAAATTTCTTCCGAAGCTTAGTTTGCGAATTATTAAAGAAAGTAGTTAACGCATGACGGGTTGAATATAAGAGGCAGGCAAGGTTGACGCGGGCGCTTACGCGGTGCGCCTGCTGCGATCAGCTGGTCGCTATACACTGCGACGTTTATTCAATTAGATTCAAATGAATCGCGACACTCCTCGAGATGTTGGATGGGAGCGTGCGTGGGGGAGCGAAAACGCCGTCAAAAAAAATAACGAAATTAATATACTCGTGTTCTGAGGAACCGGGGTAGAGGACGTTCTCGCGCGAGCCGCGGCGGAGCTGAGGCCGTATCGATATATCGAAAAGTTGGGCGCCAGATGCGGTCTTTCACGCATCAATTTCGCGAAAAGCCGAAAGACGCTAAAAACGATAGCTTGTGTGGCGTCCCTGACACTCGCCACATCGAGCGTGGTCTCAGTAAGCGCTGACCGGCGTAGTAAAGTTGGCGCTTAATTATATCTCAATATATAATTAATCTCAATTTTAATTAATGCCGCTGAAGGGCGCGACAGATTAAGATAATTTTCTCGCTATTGAAAAACATTGGAAAGTATATAAAAGAAGATGCGGTCAACGACTTACCAACCATCTTGTAACCTCGCAGAAATAGCTTCTAGCTACTCAGCGAATAACCTTTTTGTCCTTTTTGAAAACCCTTATAGTATACCTGATCACCGAGACCTTCTAGACCTTTGGGACCCTCGAGATCTTCCAAGATCACCGAGACCTTCCAGATCCTCGGAATCCTCGAGATCTTTCAGATCACCGAGACCTACCAGATCCTCGGAAACCTCGAGATCCTCCAGATCACCAAGACCTTCCAGATCCCCTGGATCCTCGAGACCTTCCAGATCACGGAGACCTACCAGATCCTCGGAATCCTCGAGATCCTCCAGATCACCAAGACCTTCCAGATCCCCTGGATCCTCGAGATCTATCAGATCACCGAGACCTTCCAGATCCTCGGAATCCTCGAGATCTTCCAGATCACCGAGACCTTCCAGATCCTCTGGATCCTCGAGATCTACCAGATCGCCGAGACCTTCCAGATCCTCGGAATCCTCGAGATCTTCCAGGTCACCCGAGATCTTCCAGATCACCGAGACCATCCAGATCCTCGGGATCCAAGAGATCTTCCAGATGCCAACTAATCCTCGGAAGATTATTCAATTCCTTCCCTGGAGACTCATCCCTATAGAACTAACTAAAAGGACATTTTCTCTGATCCCTACAACGCCTTGTTCCTCTCCGCCAAGAACACCTCGTTCATCAACCAAGCGATCTAGAGGAACTCAGACGGAACTCTACAATAGCAGAGGAGAAAGATTAGGGAAATTGCAAATCATTAAGTCTTCGCTAAGAGTAACTTGGCGACCTAAAATTGTAAAAATCAAAGAAATGAAATAAAAATTTTTTGTTAAAAATACTACAAATTGGTGACCCCGATATGGACGGAGATAACCAACATATTGGCCGCCTTGCAATAAAAGCACCTCCTTTCTGGCCAGAGCAACCAGAACTCTGGTTCGCACAACTTGAAGGACAATTTGCACTAGGGGGAATAACGCAAGACGCAACAAAATATTTATACGTAATAGCGCATATTGAGACAAAGTACGCTCGGGAAGTAAGAGACATAATCACACAACCCCCGGAAGCCGGAAAGTATGAAGCAATAAAAAAAGCACTAATACAACGACTAACAATTACTCAAGAACAACGAACCCGCCAGTTACTAGAGCACGAAGAACTTGGCGATAGAAATCGCAGTTCTTACGGCATTTACGAACACTCGCCGGATCAAATGTGCCAGAACAACTCCTCCGCACTTTATGGATAGGACGACTGCCCTCACAAATGCAAATCATACTCACGACAAGGACCGAAGACAGACTTGAGGAAGTTGCTGAACAAGCCGACCGAATAGCTAAAGTAATTAGCCGATCTGTACCAGCAACTGCAAACAGCACCACTGAGAAACAAACTTTGGAGGACCAAATTAGAAAACTAACTGAACAAATTGCAAAATTAAATAACAGGCAATTTTATCGATCAAGAAGTCGATCCAGAAATTGGTCGCCTAGAAGGCGATCACAGAGTAAATCTCAGAGTCGAGCAAATCAAGAGAACGAGGAAATTTGCTACTACCATCGGCGCTTCGGAAGCAAAGCAAATAAATGCCAACAACCTTGCAAATTTACTAAGGAAAACGAGGAGGGGAGTCATTAATGGCGGCGAATGACTCGAACCCACATACCTGCCGCCTCGTAATCACGGACATTAAAACTACTCCCATACCTTATAGATACAGGATCCGATGTCAGTGTCTATCCACACAAACTAGTCCAAGGCCCGCTGTAGTCAAGCACATATCAACTTTACGCAGCCAACGGAACAATCATACGCACCTTCGGACAGATAACGCTGGAACCAAATTTCGGTTTAAGAAGAACATTCTTATGGAGATTCATCATAGCCGATGTTACGCAACCGCTCATCGGCGCAGATTTTTTGTCATTTTATCATCTACTCCCAGATTTACAAAAAGGACTTATCGACGGGAAGACAGGACTTTATACACAAAAACTTAAATCTGTCGTCAAAAAAGGAAACATCAGTTCCATTAAAATATTACCCAAACAGGCAAAATACCACAACCTCCTCACTGAGTTTCCCGACATAACCAAATTAGGCGGAGTCAGAAAAGAAGCACGGCACTCGACAGTACATTATATCAAAACCACAGCTGGTCCACCAGAAGGATGTCGCCCACGCCGCCTAGCGCCCGACAAATTAAAAGCAGCTAAGGCCGAATTCGATCTCTTAAACGAAGGGATAATTCAACCATCCAAAAGCCCCTGGGCCTCTCCTCTACATATGGCACCCAAAAAAGAAAATTCTTGGCGACCTTGCGGAGATTATAAAAAATCAGACGCAAGAACTATACCAGATAGATATCCAATACCTCACATAGAGGATTTCACTCAAACACTAGAGGGCAAAAGAATATTTTCAACCTTAGACTTAGTTAGAGCATATAACCAAATACCTGTACATGATGAAGATATATCCAAAACAGCAATTGCAACTCCATTCGGCCTTTTTGAATACAAGTATATGCCGTTCGGATTACGCAACGCAGCACAAACATTTCAGCGTTTCATCAATGAAGTCTTACATGGACTAGACTTTTGTTATACATACATAGACGACATACATAGATAGACATACTAGACTTTTGTTATACATACATAGACGACAGACTTGTTGCATCTAAATCAGAAGAAGAACATGAAACACATCTTCGAGAAGTATTCCGACGTTTAGACAAATACGGCTTAATAATAAATCAAACTAAATGCAACTTCGGGGAAAATCAAGTAAAGTTCTTGGGTTATTTGATTTCAGCAGAAGGAACCAAACCTCTTCCTGAAAAAGTTCAAGCTATTGAAAATTTCCCGAAACCAAAAACAGTTAAAGAAATGCGCCAGTTCTTGGGAATGTTAAACTTTTACAGAAGATTCATTCCTGGGGCAGCAGAGGATCAAACTAAGTTAAATGAAACGCTATCTGGCCCATTGAAGAAAAAGAAAACACCTATTGTTTGGACACAAGATTTGGAGCAAGCTTTCGAAAAAACAAAAAAAAGTTTATCCCGAGCTATACTTCTAGCCCATTCGGATCCTCTAGCTGAGCTAGCTTTAACAACTGACGCTTCCGACAACGCTATGGGAGCAGTAATCCAACAAAAGATTAAAAACAATTGGCAATCACTGGCGTTCATGAGCAAAAAATTTAACCCAGCTCAGCGAAAGTACAGCCCTTACGACAGAGAACTGTTAGCAATTTACTTAGCAATTAAACACTACTGACTTCTCCTGGAAGGACGAAATTTTACAATTTTCACGGATCACAAACCTCTCATCTACGCATTCAACATAGATCCGCTGCGAAGTTCTCCACGCCAAGCACGCCACCTTGAATTTATAGGACAATTTTTCACTGACATTCAACACATATCTGGGAAAGAAAACATCACGGTAGATACTCTATCAAGGGTGGAAAGTATTCACAACGCGATAAATTTCGAAGAATTAGCTAAATCACAGAAGGAAGATGAGGAGCTTCTGGAAGTTCTGAAAGGAAATGGAACTCTTAAGTTAAAAGAAATACCAATTCCAGGAACGGAGATCATGCTATTTTGCGACGAAGAATCAAAATTCTCACGCCCGTTCGTGGCGAGATCATTTCGAAAAAAAGTTTTCCAATGTCCTTGCATGGTCTTTCACATCCTGGGATCAAAGCAACTGTAAAGCTAATTATACAACGCTTCGTTTGGCAGGAATACAACGCGATTGCCGCAAATGGGCACAAGCTTGCCTTCAATGCCAGAAATCGAAAATTACTAGACACAACAAAGCGCCAATCGGAAATTTTCAAGTCCCCTCTGGACGTTTCGAACACATTCACGTTGATATCATTGGACCCATGCCAATCTCTAAAGGACATCGATACTGTCTAACAATAGTAGACAGATTCTCAAGATGGCTAGAAGCAATACCACTACCAGATATTTCAGTAAGCAGCGTAGCAACAGCCATTTTTACCAACTGGATGGCGAGGTTCGGCATACCACGCTTAACTACAGACCAAGGCCGACAGTTCGAAGCAGAATTATTCAAACGTTTAATGCAACTTAAGGGCTCCACGCATCTAAGGACTACAGTATACCATCCATCTGCGACGGATTAGTGGAACGCTTCCATAGACAACTAAAAGCAGCTATTAAATGCCATGAAAATTGGGTAGAAATTTTACCAGTAATATTAATGGGTATTAGAGCAGCATGGAAAGAGGATCTTCAAGCAACAACAGCTGAAATGGTTTATGGAAAACCAATCAAATTGCCAGGTCAATTCCTTCAAAAAAATACGCCAGAAGTTCTTGAAGAAAAACAGGGAGAGATTCTAGAGGAACTAAGGAAGAACATGCAGAAATTAAGACCGCAAGAAATAAAAAGACATGGCGAAACAACGACTTTTATTTTTAAAGATATGAAAACAACACACGTTTTTGTTCGAAACGAAGCATTTAGTGGAAGCCTTCGATCTCCGTACGAAGGACCTTATAAAATTATAAAAAGAAGTGAAAAAGTTATCACTATCAATAAAAACGGCAAAAATATTAATGTGTCGATTGACAGAGTTAAACCGGTTTATATCCTGGAAGAAGATGACATCTTAATAAATCATCAGAAAAAAGAAACGGATAAATCTCAATCGGAGAAACTCCAAACGCGCAGCGGACGGACTTCCAAATCGCCGGTCTGTTTTCAGATCCCTAACTAATATACAGCGAAGGGGGTCCTGTGGCGTCCTTGACGCTCGCCACATCGAGCGCGGTCGCAGTAAGCGCTGACCGGCGTAGTGAAGTTGGCGCTTAATTATATCTCAATATATAATTAATCTCAATTTTAATTAATGCCGCTGAAGGGCGCCACAGATTAAGATAATTTTCTCGCTATTGAAAAACATTAGAAAGTATATAAAAGAAGATGCGGTCAACGACTTATCAACCATCTTGTAACCTCGCAGAAATAGCTTCTAGCTACTCAGCGAATAACCTTTTTGTCCTTTTTGAAAACTCTTGTGGTATACCTGATCACCGAGACCTCCTAGACCTTCGGGACCCTCGAGATCTTCCAAGATCACCGAGACCTTCCAGATCACCGAGACCTACCAGATCCTCGGAATCCTTGAGATCCTCCAGATCACCAAGATCTTCCAGATCCCCTGGATCCTCGAGATCTACCAGATCACCGAGACCTACCAGATCCTCGGAATCCTCGAGATCTTCCAGATCACCGAGACCTTCCAGATCCCCTGGATCCTCGAGATCTACCAGATCGCTGAGACCTTCCAGATCCTCGGAATCCTCGAGATCTTCCAGGTCACCCGAGATCTTCCAGATCACCGAGACCATCCAGATCCTCGGGATCCAAGAGATCTTCCAGATGCCAACTGATCCTCGGAAGATTATTCAATTCCTTCCCTGGAGACTCATCTCTATAGAACTAACTAAAAGGACATTTTCTCCGATCCCTACAACGCCTTGTTCCTCTCCGCCAAGAACACCTCGTTCATCAACCAAGCGATCTAGAGGAACTCAGACGGAACCCTACAATAGCAGAGGAGAAAGATTAGGGAAATTGCAAATCACTAAGTCTTCGCCAAGAGTAACTTGGCGACCTAAAATTGTAAAAATCAAAGAAATGAAATAAAAATTTTTTGTTAAAAATACTACAGCCTGCTTCGCTACGGGCCGACTAGCTCGCCTAACGGTAGAGGGGAGGGGTTTTGGAAGAAAGTCAATTGATTATGCGAGACTTCAATAATTAGAAATGCGACAGACTCGATGACAGAAATCGACAATCACGAGAGACTAACACTCAAATAAATTACGCGAATTTAACAAAGAAATATAACTCATTTATTACATTACTAGAAAAATAAAATTACAATACGAGTGAATACTAATAAATCAATAATAAGAAATGGATCAATATTAAACATTAAATCAGTAATCAATAAGAAGCGATAATTCAATTGAGATTAATAATTTCTTACAGAAACATTGGTTCGCTATTAATTCCACTGGAAACGAGAACGAATCATACAAATCAAGTTGAAACGACAGTTCATAAATTCGAACGACATACGAAAGCGAAAAATACAATACAATTAATCCTGGCACGAAAAATGCGACGATATTCTGAGCAAATATCTGCTCGAAATCGACAACGAAAACGAGAGCACTAAGACAATCCGGTTGTTTATCCGAGCCCGTTTTTATGGCCGGAGTTCGCAGGACTGAGCGAGATTTTACGGAATACAAAGGATTTTCGGCACGGAAATATTCGCAGATAATATTCAAACGATACCGTAATTTCGGCAGCCAGATCGACAACTTATCGCTACGGACTTTTCCCCGCAATTTCCTAGTTCGCGAAACAAAACGACAACTTAATAGCTCGACAGTCTAAGGAACCAGAGATCGAAAATAATTAATACTTTTGCGAAGACGGATCACTCTTAACAATCGACGACGACATACACGAAATCCGACACAAGAATCGCTCTGAGATAATTTACGGGAATATTCACGCGGCAACGACACGACACGACGACACGGGCGGCGTACGCTTTTCGCGATCCTTCGCGCACGCGGTCGATATTCGGCGGTCGATGGCTACGCGTAATGAATACCTCGAAACCCGGAGAGAGACGAACGTCGCCTTATCAAACTAATGCCGACGTTACGATGGTCCTTTCTCGGTCGCTTGCCTCCGGTTGCCCGAAAATACGCAAAATATCATCGTCTCGGCACTGAGCCTGAGCGGTCGCGAAACACGAAAAATGGCGACGGCCGGTCCGCGGACTAAATCGCGTACGTGGCTCATAAAGGAATGATGGGCAACCTCACCGATAACACCTCTTCCTGCTGAGGATGGTCCTCTGCTCGGTCTCGATAGCGGCGACAAAGATCTCACACACGAAAACGACAATGAATTATTAATTAATTAATTAGAGCGACTATTGAGCTCGAGCTCCCGCACCAGAATGATCCCTGGATCTCGCGATCCCGGGTCGATAGCGGCGTCAATGACCGTGTAGAAGGGTGCGCAGCCCCGCGGCCAATCATATCGCGGCACGCGACAGATCCTGGCGCCTCGCGAAATGCGAGGTATATTGGCGCCTGGCGCGCAACGGCTTCAAATTAAAATTTTGCTGTCGCGGGCCCATTTTCAACGGCCCGGTGGAGGCTCCGCTGTCGTTCTCGCCTCTGCGGGGGAGGTAACGCCGATTAGGCCTTCACCCTGTTTGGCCGAGAAGGGGCGATGTTGCTCCCTTGGCGTCTGGTGGTTGGATTCTTCGGGCGCTATTTCGTCCCTCGCTGGCTGTCGAGAAGCGCCGAGTCGTCCGCCGTGACGTACGATCCCTCGATGTGCTCCTCGCCCTCCTGATCTTCTCTGGCGGGTTGCGAAATTCGCTCGATACAAAAGAAATGACGAATCAAATTAATAAACGCAACAAAAATAACAATAATGGTCGTCTCTCCGGGGAACTCGATACTGTTCTCTCGGCATAGATTCTGGCGCGGCCGCTCGGCCCGCGCCCCATTAAAAATATCGGGGCGGATGGACGCGCGACAGGACGGCAACGTCACAACACATATAGACACACATGCGAACACATACATTCTCTCTCTGTCTGCTGTCTGTCTGTCTGTCTGTCTGTCTCTCTCTCTCTTTCTCTTTCATTCGCTCACTCACCTGTATTTTTTTTTTTTTTTTACGAGAGAGAGGAAAATGCATTTTATGCATACCCACCGGTCGATCCAGTGAGTTATGTGGGACTCGAGTACCAAGTCGAATTACCAACTCGGTATTCCCTACCCACTAAAAACCCCTCTCTTTTCACGAATTTTCTTTGACACACTGTCCCTCTGTCCTTCCCGAGATCCGTTTTCACATAATATCAAAAAATAGTTATTATTACCTTGTTCAATGACTTCTGATGTATTGCTGTAATTGCTTGAAGAAGAAATGAATTTTCCGATAGATCGTACGTTCTCAGATTTAACGTAGATATCACGTTGCACAAGAAATCCACACGAAATTATTAACTGAAAGTTCTTTTTCTTTCATGAACTGCATTATTTTATAAACTTTAACATAATCACATTTATTTACTCACTTGACGAGACGAGAAATTTATTAATGACTCTATCACTAATCACTATTAATCACTATCGAATAATAACTGTTGGCGATTAAAAATCACTCGATAAAAGAAACACGCACGGACACGTTACTACACGACGCGACAATGCGACGATAATTACTCGGCGACTGCAAGCAGTTTTTTGTCATAGTAGATTACGGTAGTAATAATTTTAATATGTTAAATGTTTATGTTTACCGCATTCTTCAATCGAACACATGATCGCGTTCGATAGCGCCAGTAGTACCTTAACCTACCGCAACCTACTATGACAAAAAACTGCTTGCAGTCGCCGAGTAATTATCGTCGCATGTCGCGTCGTCGCGTCGTGTAATAACGTGTCCGTGCGTGTTTCTTTTATCGAGTGATTTTTAATCGTCAACAGTTATTATTCGACAGTGATTAATAGTGATAGAGTCATTATTAAATTTCTCGTCTCGTCGAGTGAATAAATAAATGTGATTATTCTAATAATTGAGTGTACAAATTAGGCAGAAAAAAACCACACAGTATAGATGTCAAAATTAAAACAATATTTAAAATAATAGCGGTACAAAAATAAATCACATTAATCAAAAAACAATAATGCGTCCGAATTTAAATGGTAGAAACGGCAGCATAAGAGAGATTTTCAAAAAATAAAAATTACAAGTGATTATCATAAAAAGAGTTAAAATAGAAAGAAATTAAATTCGCAAACGTTTCGATCTAATCCAGATCCTTTTCAATGCGACAACAATATTAATATCAGAAGTGCAAATAAATTAAAATGATAGTAAAGGACCAAATAATAATGAGTAATAATAGTCGCTCGCAACGGATAACGTACAGATTCAAACTGTAATACAAGGTGAAACGCAAAAATAAATATTCGTGATCGATATCGATAATACATACATATGAGATGAATATAAATAAAAGAGAATGAGAGACATACATATGCGGACATTTACAGAGCTATTTCTCGCTATCTGAGAGCGTAATTCTTTTATTTCTTAATTATAAATTTCGAAAGCTAATATGTGTATATTCATCTCATATGTATGTATTATCGATATCGACCACGAATATTTATTTTTGCGTTTCACCTTGTATTACAGTTTGAATCTGTACGTTATCCGTTGCGAGCGACTATTATTACTCATTATTATTTGGTCCTTTACTATTATTTTAATTTATTTGCACTTCTGATATTAATATTGTTGTCGCATTGAAAAGGATCTGGATTAGATCGAAACATTTGCGAATTTAATTTCTTGTATTTTATCTTTTTTTATGATAATCACTTGTAATTTTTATTTTTTGAAAATCTCTCTTATGCTGCCGTTTCTACCATTTAAATACGGACACATTATTGTTTTTTGATTAATGTGATTTATTTTTGTACCGCTATTATTTTAAATATTGTTTTAATTTTGACATCTATACTGTGTGGTTTTTTTCTGTCTAATTTGTACACTCAATTATTAGAATTTTTCTTGTAACCACCATATTGATTAAATTTTGTATTTTGATTTAAATGTGATTATGTTAAAGTTTATAAAAGAATGCAGTTCATGAAAGAAGAAAAACTTTCAGTTAATAATTTAGTGTGGATTTCTTGTGCAACGTGATATCTACGTTAAATCTGAGAACGTACGATCTATCGGAAAATTCATTTCTTCTTCAAGCAATTACAGCAATACATCAGAAGTCATTGAACAAGGTAATTGTCATATTTACCGGGATCTTTAGAAGGACTGATATAATACAATCTGGGGCTTTATAATAGCTCTTTCTAATATCTTTGATTTAAGAACGTGCTCGCACCACTGCGTTGCACCACATGTCTTTTTATTATTATAAGAACATAAGAATACACACATCAAAGACAGGACACCAACCGCGCTCCCTACATACTCATAGATGGCGTCACCGAATATAAATGTACATACTTCAACACGCCTCCTTACATTTATATTAGTTTTTCTTTTATAGTACTTATGATAAAATGCTTATATAATAAACTCCTTAATGTTTAACATGTTTCTAAATTTTTCAAATTTTTCTTTGCTTAATGGTTTTGTAAGTAAATCAGCAGTATTATATTCAGTCTCGACTTTTACAATGTCAATAATACCTTTCATATACTTTTCGTTTACAAAATGATAGTGAACTTCTATGAATTTAGAATTCTTTGTAAAGTTGCCATATTTTGCAATACTTAATGCTCCTGAATTATCTTCAAATATTTTAATCGGCTTCTTAATATAAATATCAAAATCCTCTAAAATATCTTTTACAAATTGTATCTCGCTTACAGCTTCTGATAAAGCTACATATTCAGTAGAAGTAGAAGATTTTGTTACACTACCCTGTTTTCTAGATTTCCAATATACTACATTTCCAAAAAACCTTACAATATAGCCTGTTGTCGACTTTCTGTCTTCACAATCACCTGCCCAATCTGCGTCTACATAACAATCTATAATCTCTACATTTTCATTTCTTTTATAAATTAACTTTAAATCTTTTGTTAAGTAAAGATATTTTAACATTCTTAACGCATACTTATAATGAGTTGCATTGTAACAATTTTGAAATCTACTCAAGTAGTTGACACTAAAACTTATATCGGGCCTAGTCCCAGAACTGATGTATAAAAGTGCGCCAATTATATTTCTAAATTGTATATCATTAGATACGACACTCGCTTGTTCCAATTTTAAGTTAGTTTCCATTGGTGTGTTATACAACTTTGAATTTTCGATTTGATATTTTGTGGCTAATGATTCAATATAAGATTTCTGATTTAGAGCCATAACATTTCTTTCGTAATTATACTCAATGTCAATTCCTAGATAGTGCTTCACTTCCCCCATATCTTTCATTCTAAATCTATTTGACAACGACCTCTTAATTTCAATTATTTTCTTTTTATTTTTACAGCAAATTAATAGATCATCAACGAATATTATTAGGTATATTATATTATCGTCATTAGCCAACACATATAAACAATAGTCATATTTACTACGCTTAAATCCTAGTTTCTTTAAAAATTCATCAAGACATTCATACCAAGCTCTCGGACTTTCTCGCAAACCATACAGCGCCTTTTCTAACTTACATACTTTATTTGACCCGTCTTCGTAACCTCTTGGCTGTTTAACATAAATTTCTGATAAAACTTTACCATTTAAAAATGCTGTCTCTACATCCATTTGTTCTATAATTAAACCCTTTTGGCAACAGTATGACAATAAAATTTTTAGCGTTTGCATTTTAGCCACTGGTGAATAAATATCATCTACTACTTCCTTTTGTTGAAAGCCTCTTACTACTAATCTAGCTTTAAACTTATTTTCGGATTTCTTTGTATACACCCACTTTACATCTAAGACTTTCTTATTCTTTGGCTGATCGACTAGTTTCCACGTTTTATTTTTACTTAGACAATTAAACTCTTTGTTCATCGCTTGCTTCCAACATTCAGATTCATCACAATTTATCGCCTCCTCAAAATTATTCGGGCTATCTGCACTACAATAATTAATATAAATACAGTTATTGTAAACATAATTTTCATCATACCTAACTGGCTTTTTCTTTACTCTACTTGACTTTCTTATTTCTTGAACCTGATTATTCTTTTGTTTTTGTCCTGCATTTGACTCAGTTTCATTCTCTTTTCCTCTTAATTCCTGTTCATTTATCTCTTGACAGTCTTCAAAATTTTCTAAACAATCATCTAGATTTTCATCGCCTGTTTCTGAATCACTTGAATTTTCATATTCGTCAAGACCTATACATCTTATATCATTTTCTACTATATCTACATGTCTAGCAATCACAATTCTATTATTAATTAAGACTCTATAGCCAACTTCATTATAGCCTAATAAAATTCCCAAGTCCGCTTTTCTATCCCATTTGGAAGTTCTATTTTGTTCTGGTACACGTACAAAGACCCTACTACCATACATACGAAGATATTTTGCACTTGGTTTCTTACCAAACAATATTTCATACGGTGTCTTTTTTTCTATAGTATTTGCTAGTGTTCTATTTTTAAGATAAGCTGCTGCTAAAATTGCCTCTGGCCAAAATTTAACATTTACTTTTACTTCTGCTAATAAATATCTAGCTATGTCCATAATTGACCTATTATATCTTTCAGCTGTTCCATTTAATTCATGTACATACGGTGGACAAGTATCAATAAAAATTCCTTTTTCTTTGGCTAACTTATAAATATTTCTGTTTAAGTATTCTTTCCCGTTATCGCATCTAAGTTTTTTAATAGTTTTCCCAGTTTTATTTTCTACCTCATTTATGTATTCTAACAGACATTTATAAACTTCATCTTTAGATTTTATCACAAAAACTTTAGCTGCTTTACTGTAATCGTCAATAAACGTAACAAAGTACTTTTCACCATTTATTCCTAGATTTTTATGTGGCCCATTTACATCAGTATGAACAATTTCTAAAATTTCTTTAGCTCTAGTTCTATTATTCTCAAAAGGTAAATTGTGCATCTTGTTTTCTACATATTCTACATTTTATATATTCAGTGTCTATCTCATTAGGTATACCATCTAACAATTGATTTTTGCATAAAGTAGTTAAATAATTAAAATTTACATGACCTAGTATACGATGCCATTTTTCTTTCAAGCTTATGTTTCCTTTATTATAACTGCTCGTTACGTTAACCTCTGATTCATCACACGGAAAACTTGTCATTTTGTATAACCTACCTTCCTTCCATGCTATTGCGAGAAGTCTATTAAATTTATCATAAATCTTTGATTTATTTCCTGTAGATACAATTTTATTTCTTTCTGTCACCTGAGAATAACTAATTAGATTTTATTTCATCTCTTTTACATAGAATACATTAAATAATGTTACCTTTCTTTTTCTATTATAAATTGGAAATAAAATATTTACTTTTCCTACCTTCGTTGCTTTTAATATTCGACCATCCCCAACTTTAACATTAATTGGTTCATTCAATGTTGTACATTCGCTAAAATATTTTTCATTGTTAATTATATGATCAGTACACCCGCTGTCTAAAAGCCAATGTATTTGATTGTTTTCCTTAACCTCTCTATTTAACGAGTTTACTTCGACTACGGTATGGAATACTCCTCCTCCAGATGCTGCTTCTTGTCCGTTCTGTTCTCGCCGCCAGTGATGCCCTCTACCACGTGAATTGTAATGTCCTCCGCGGCCGTTCGTGCTGCCACTGCCTCGTTTATTGTAACCGCCACCGCGCCACGTGCCTCGCTGCTGCCCTCTTCCGCGCGTGCTGCCACGATGTGGCTCTCGCCATAAACCCTTGCCACTCTCCGTACAGTCCTTTTTATAATGCCCAAATTTTCCACAATTAAAGCATCCTTGATCCGCCGAATTTCTCCATTCTCGATTTTGTTTTGATTCCGTAACAAATGCATTCGATTTGGAATCTGCACTTTCACTTTCTCGATTTTTCAGTTCGAGCATTTTTATCTTGCTTTTCACATATTCCACTGTTTGATCTTCTGTCTTGAGTGTATCGATCAAATCTCCAACGTAACTATAAGATTCCGGAAGCGTTCTTAACATATAATTCAGTTTTTCTTTTTCTTCAACTTTTGCACGCCTTCAGTTCATTTATGGATTTTTCAAAGTCACTAAAAAAGGTTGCAGAATCACTGTAGTCTTTTAACTTTAATTTTTCTAATTTATTTCTTAACACAATCTGCAAAGCCGTTGACTCTTTCAAGTACATCTCGTCGAACTTCTTTATTATCTCGTACGCTGATTCTTTATCACTTACAAATTCCAACTGCTTATTTGTAATTGCACTGTAGATGTAATTTATGACTTTCAAATTATTTTGTTCCCAGTCCTCAGTATTGTCTGTTCCTATCCTTTCTTTTGAAATTACCACGTCACACTTTTTCATTTTCAAGTACATCGTGATTCTCTTCTTCCAACTGCCATAATCTTCCCCGTCGAACACTGGTATTCCATGGTTCTCCGCCATTTTTATTTTATTTTATTTTTTTTTGTCAATTTCGAGATCTTATTATCAGTGATCTTTTTACTCAACCACGTTCTGCTACCATGTCATATTTACCAGGATCTTTAGAAGGACTGATATAATACAATCTGGGGCTTTATAATAGCTCTTTCTAATATCTTTGATTTAAGAACGTGCTCGCACCACTGCGTTGCACCACATGTCTCTTTATTATTATAAGAACATAAGAATACACACATCAAAGACAGGACACCAACCGCGCTCCCTACATACTCATAGATGGCGTCACCGAATATAAATGTACATACTTCAACAGTAATAATAACTATTTTTTGACATTATGTGAAAACGGATCTCGGGAAGGACAGAGGGACAGTGTGTCAAAGAAAATTTGTGAAAAGAGAGGGGTTTTTAGTGGGTAGGGAATACCGAGTTGGTAATTCGACTTGGTACTCGAGTCCCACATAACTCACTGGATCGACCGGGTATGCATAAAATGCATTTTCCCCTCTCTCGTAAAAAAAAAAAAAAAAAAAAAAAATACAGGTGAGTGAGCGAATGAAAGAGAGAGAGAGAGAGGGGGGGGAGAGGGGGGAGAGAGAGAGTGAGAGAGGGAGGGAGGGAGGGAGCGAGAGAGACAGAGAGAGAGAGAGAGAGAGAGAGAGAGAGAGAGAGAGACAGACAGACAGACAGACAGACAGACAGACAGACAGACAGACAGACAGACAGACAGACAGACAGACAGACAGACAGACAGACAGCAGACAGAGAGAGAATGTATGTGTTCGCATGTGTGTCTGTATGTGTATAGCGACCAGCTGATCGCAGCAGGCGCCCCGCGTAAGCGCCCGCGTCTGACGGGCCTCGCGTCACCCTTGCCTGCCTCTTGTATCCGACCCATCATGCGTTAACTACTTTCTTTAATAATTCGAAAACTAAGGTTCGGACGAAATTTTGCAAAAGAAAAAATCGTCTTAGAATTGACTCAACAATGTGTCATTTCACGGACACAGGGGTTATTTTGAATCACCCTGTAGAAACACAAAATATGAATATTAATTTTGATGAACTAGTACGAGAATGTAAAACTGGAACACATATCCGAGATGAATTATGTCTACTACTTCATCGATAAAAGTGAAAAAGAACAACTGTATATACTCTAATGTTGTAACATTTGTATATTTATTATATGTATTTATATTATAATAAAATAAAACAAAAAAAAAACAAAATGTATAAATAAAACAAAATGTCTAATAAAATATATAACTAACAAAAAAATTCTTTGTACTGCATTTGCATTGTCTATACTTGTAACTTATTTTTTAAGATTTATTTTGAAGAGAATTTTCTCTAATGAGCTTGTTTCGTTCTTCTCTCAATTGATTTGCTCTTATTAATTGTTCCTCTATACTTTTCATTCTTTGTTCATATGTGTTTCTCATTGCTTTGTATTCTGTTAGTAATTGTCTTTGTATTTCATTTCTCTCCTTTCTTTCTTGTTGAATATCGTTTAAAAGTTTTTCGATTATTTTAGGCATTTCAACTCTTGCCATCTTACCTCTTTGGTTTGTTTGTCTATTATGTGATAATTTCTGCAATGCGTATGTTTTAGATTAAATCAATATTAATTATATTGATAGAGAAAATATATAGCATTATACTTACTTCGTTTAAATAGTTATTTTTGACATTGCTTGTATTAATTTCCGATGTAATATTTGTTGATGTCATTGGTTCTATATTCGCTTCTATGTTTAAATTGATCTCATTATCTTTATTTATATTACTGATACTTTCGTCATTTATATCACATATATTTTCGTTATTTATATTGCTGATAGGTCTGTAATATGTATACAATAGATTAATATAATAAAATATAACATTATATAAATATTTTATTCATTATATCATCAAAGTAATAATAGGTATGATTTATGTATGTCTGATACAATACTTACAAAGATGTGCTAATTTAGACGTCATCTCTTAAAAGTAGGCCTTGCCTTCCAGATACAGCCAATGGTTAGATATTGTGTTTATGACCCATAATTTCACTTAATTCTCTGCAAATATCAACACAATGTATTTACAATGTATTTTATCCTTTTATAAATAATGAAGTAAAATGAATATTTACGTTTCGTATCGACATGATGTGCGTGCTCTGCCTGTTTTATTATTATTGGTTACCATATTTTTGTAAGATCTTTCTAAAGACTTGTATTTATTTTCCACTTGTAGAAGTGTCAAGTTATATATCCAAATTTTTCCATATTTTCTTTCATTTTTTGCCAAAATACTTTCTTAGTTTTAATTTTTTTATTTATCAAGAGATTGCTTTTTTCCTTGTACAAGTCTAAGAACAATTTAGTTTTTGCATCATCCCAAAAAGATAATTCTTTTTTATCTTAATTTATTTCATTAGCATCATTTTCATTATTGGTATAATTTTCATAATTATTATTTGCATTTTGATTTCTATCATAATTGTTGTTATTATAATTTTCATCAATATTATTTCTTTCATTGTTTGTATTTCTTTGTGCATTTTGTTGTATATCTTGATGTAATTTAATAAATATTAATTGATCATCAACAGTACACTGTATCGTAACTAAAATCAATATCTTGATATTTTAATTTAAATATTACACCTTCTGCAAGAATATTATAATAAGATTATTATATTATACTTATCATCTTTATTTTCTTATTAAATAAATATTTATATATTGAAATTTAGTTATTAAATAGCTATTTGCATAGATAATGTTTATTGATATATTTAGATACATAATTTTAATACCTTCCAATTTACAAGTAATATTTCCATCTTTATCAATTAAAATATTTCCAGCTGCTCTTGTAACATATGCAACACTTATTTTCTCCATGTCGAAAACTTTTTTTATACGACTAAAGTTCTAATATAATTAATGTAAATTAAAAATATAAATTCAAAAAGCTAAAAAAACATATATATCATATATTCTCTTTATATTTACTTTTTGTAAGTTATATTAATACTTAAGATTTTTTACTATATGTTTGTCTGTCGCTATTGTTATTGCATATATAAAAAATATTATTTATCACAGTATTTTATACTTCCATTACATTACTACCAATTATATATATATATATATATATATATATATATATATATATACAGGGTGATTCAAAATAACCCCTGTGTCCGTGAAATGACACATTGTTGAGTCAATTCTAAGACGATTTTTCATTTTGCAAAATTTCGTCCGAAGCTTAGTTTTCGAATTATTAAAGAAAGAAGTTAACGCATGACGGGTCGGATACAAGAGATAGGCAAGGGTGACGCGAGACCCGTCAGACGCGGGCGCTTACACGGGGCGCCTGCTGCGATCAGCTGGTATACACACAACACACATGCGACACATACATTCTCTCTCTATCTGCTGTCTGTCTGTCTGTCTGTCTCTCTCTCTCTCTCTCTTTCATTCGCTCACTCTCTCTCACATTTTTTTTTTTTTTTTTTTTTTTTTTTTACGAGAGGGGAAAATGCATTTTATGCATACTCACCGGTCGATCCAGTGAGTTATGTGGGACTCGAGTACCAAGTCGAATTACCAACTCGGTACTCCCTACCCACTAAAAACCCCTCTCTTTTCGCGAATTTTCTTTGACACACTGTCCCTCTGTCCTTCCCGAGATCCGTTTTCACATAACGTTAAAAAATAGTTATTATTACCTTGTTCGATGACTTCTGATGTATTGCTGTAATTGCTTGAAGGAGAAATGAATTTTCCGATAGATCGTACGTTCTCAAATGTAACGTAGATATCACGTTGCACATGACAGAAATCCACACTAAATTATTAACTGAAAGTTTTTCTTCTTTTATGAACTGCATTCTTTTATAAACTTTAACGTAATCACATTTATTTATTCACTCGATGAGACGAGAAATTTACTGATGACTCTATCACTAATCACTGTCGAATAATAACTGTTGGCGATTAAAAATCACTCGATGAAAGAAACACGCGCGGACACGTTACTACACGACGCGACAATGCGACGATAATTACTCGGCGACTGCAAGTACCGCTGCTTCCTTGTCATGGTAGGTTGCGATAGGTTAAGGTACTACTGGCGCTATCGAACGCGATCATGTGTTCGATTGAAGAATGCGTGGTAGACGTAAAGAATAAACATTTAACATATTAATATTATTATCATGAATGTGTGTGATGTCCATACATCGTATGATATCTATTTAAAAATTAATTAGATTAAATAAGTGTTTTTAAAATATTTATTACTTTTATACATCCATATTAAATATTTAATTAATATTAAATATTTATTTAATTATTTTATCTATATTATTTACTATTTTATTTAACTATTTTATTTAACTATTTTATCTTTAACTATTCTATTTATTTATTTATCTATTTCATCTATTTATTTTTAACTATTTATTATCAATGATCGAAAATCGGTCATTAATCATATTTAATTATCATAGTTTCGAATTGGAAATGTTAGCAATTGTCAAATCTATAGAGAAGTTTCATATATGGATTAGAATTATATGGATTATATGGATCAGAATTTACAATAATAACAGATTGTCATGCTCTTGTTTACGCGTTAAATAAAATTCATTTAAATCCACGAATTGCTAGGTGGACCTTGAAATTACAAACTTACTCTTTTAAAGTCAAACATAGAAGAGGGCGCCAAATGGCACACGTTGATGCTCTAAGCCGAATAGGCCTTATAGAGACCTTACTATTAGAGAAAGAATTATTATATAGACAAATGCAAGATCCCAAATTAAAAATTTTAGCGGAAAAATTATCGAAAACGGATGATAAAGAATATAAATTATTTGATGGCTTGATTTATAGAAAGAGCACTCCATCTCCACGTTTTGTAGTACCAGAAGAAATGATACATAATGTAATAAGATGTTATCACGACGAAATGGCCCATTGTGGATATGAGAAAACTTTACACGGTATAGCAGCCAATTATTGGTTTCCGTCTTTTAAGAAAAGAATTAAAAATTATATTGATAATTGTATTACTTGTCTAGTTACGAATACATCTTCTAATACTAGAGAGGATAATTTACAAATACAAAGAAATAAAATTTACAAAAACAGATTCTCCCTCTTTTCTTTACAAAATAGTTCATATAGACCATTTTAGACCAATGAAAGAAGCTTTGGATGGTTCCAAACACATTTTGATTTTAATAGATGCTTTTTCCAGATTCACTAATTTTTTTGCTGTTAAGTCTACTAATGCTAAAGAAGTAATTAAAAATTTAATATATCTTTTTAACGATAGAGGTAATCCATTGACTTTAATTTCGAATAGAGGTACAGCTTTTACTTATTTGGAATTTCAGCAATTTATTAAAGAAAGAAAAATTGAACATCGTTTAATTGCTGTCGCCGCTCCATGGGCAAACAGCATGGTAGAAAGAGTTAATAGATTCTTAAAATCTTCGCTCAAAAAGATAGTAGAAGAACAATTACACTGGAATCTATATATTGATAAAATTCAATACGTTATGAATAATACATATCATACAGCTTTAAAGGCTTCTCCGTTCAAGTTATTTTTCGGTTACGATCAGAGGAACCATACGGATTCACAGATGGTTCAATATTTAAATAAATTAGCTAACATAGAATTAAATTCAGAAATGAAAAGACAAAATTCGAGAGAAATAGCAATTGAGGCTACAAACAAAATTAAAGAGTATAATAAATCATATTATGACGAAAGACATAAAAACCTTCAATCTATAAAACGGGTGATTTCGTCATGATAAGAAACTCTGTTCTCAAACCAGGCGAGGATAGTAAATTAAAACCAAAATATAAGGGACCGTATGTGGTAACTAAGATACTTAACAAAAATAGATATGTAGTAGCCGATATATCGGGCTGTAATATAACTAGGAAACATTACAACTCAATTTTATCAACCGACCGAATCAAACTTTGGATTAAAAATAGCGATAACAAAGAATCAAGCGAAGATTCTAATTATAAATACTTTTGAAAATGACACAGATATGACTATTAAGAAGTATTCATACAAAAAAAAAGAAAGAAATTTTGTTCACTCTTTTTACTTATTTCTTTGACCTTAATTTATTAATATGTTCATTTATAATTTTTATTATTTTTCTTCTTATTGACTGTGATACTCTTAATGTATTTAATGTAGTTATAAGAATATATATTATATATTTAAATTAAAATAAGCAATGACGACATGTGTTTATAAATGCGTTCTAGTCAATAGACTACACTGCAAATTTAAAGATAACAATGTGATTTTTGTAAAAGAGAAAAATTTCTATTTTATTAGCGACATATCAGCGTTTAATTTATTTGACATTCAGGGACGAATGCGTTTGTCAAGAATGGCCGAGCTGTAAGGCTACTGCCTTAACAGCCGCCATCTTAGTAACGTAGAGTACTGTGACGGCGCGGGAAATCGCGGTGCAATAGGTGGCATTGTGAAACGATGGCGGTGCGCGCACGCACGCACGCACGCACGCACACACACACACACACACAGAATGACACGCGGCAAGAGAGTCGCAGCATCGGAGTCAAACAGTGTAGTCACGGTCGAGTGAGAAACCTTGTGATAGGATTAAACGAGTATATTAGACTTGTGACGACGCTCTAGCATCGTCACTGTAAATAGTAATATTAAATTGTTCTTTAGTTCGTTGTTCATCCGGTTACACCATTTATATCGTTCATGTGTTCATTTGTTTATATTGTTCCTAAATCTAGAAAATAAAGACGTTAACTATAACCGTTTTTCGCGAGTAAATTCCTTACTCGACGCCTCTGGCACTCACCTGCGATCCCGCCTATGGGCTTCCCCACCTAGTCTCACTCCCTCCTCGACGCACGCGAGCGTGGGGGGCCCTCGAGCCGTATAAAAGCCGGCTCGCGCAACAGACCGTTACCTTATTCCTTTCCAGCTTCCGACCTGTTCTGAACCTCAGGGAATAACCGAGGCATCTTGAATCCTGACCGATTCCTGCCGACGGAGATGGGCGTGACCTCTCCGCCGCCTGGATTTGCCCGGCATTCGGCTTCCTGACCGTTCCCGCCGACGGAGACGGGCGTGACCTCTCCGCCGCCTGGGTTTGCCCGGCATTCGGCTTCCTGACCGTTCCCGGCGACGGAGACGGGTGTGACCTCTCCGCCGCCTGGGTTTGTCCAGCACTCGGCTTCCTGACCGCGCACGCCGACGGAGACGGGTCTGACCTCTCCGCAGCCTGGGTTTGCCCGGCACTCGGCCTCCGCGCACCGCTGTACGGTGACCTCCGCATGCGCGACGCGCCCGCCGACCGAAACCGCGACCGACCGTCTAGGCTAAGTTTACCGTAATCGTCCGTAGGTTAAGCTAGAAGGATAAGTACTTGCGCACCGTCGTAGGCTAAGCTCGCGTAATATTAAGTTAGTTATAATCACCGCGTAGGATAAGTCGTTTCCGTAGGCTAAGAGTGTTGCGCTCCCCGTAGGATAAGATCTAGCATAAGATATTTACCAATAAAGGCTTGTTTATTACTGAAAGAGGACTCGTAAGCTTGACTCTCCTACCTACTCCCGAATCTTGGCACCGGCGAGCCCGTCCGTGGCGAACGGGATAGGCGTTACCGTTACAGACTCAGTGTCTCAATTATTAAGAAACCTTAATTGGCAAATTCCCTTCTCTGAAGCCCTCCTATCCTGACACCACCATCTAAGATATTCCTTCGTATAACCTATACCAGATATCTTACAATATAATAAAAGTGCTGTTAGATTTTTTATCACGGCTTTAGTTTCTAAATAATCTTAATCGAAAGGCCTTTACTAGGCCCAAAATTCCGGATAAGGTACTTCCGGATCCGGTACTTGGTAACGCCGCGTCGAGAATAGTGACTCTCAATGCTCGGACTCTCTTTTTATGTACTTGGCGTCACGACGCTACCGCGTCGCTTGATTATAAATATTATAATATTAAATTATAATAACAAATAACATAATAGAAAACATTTGATTATTTTTTAAATAACAATTTAAATAATTGTTTCATTATTATATTTAAATAGAGTTATATATAATGTTTTTACATGTTTTCATGTCTGAAAAATAAGATACATTTTTTAAAGAAATAATTGTAGAAAATAATCTATATTATCATTATAAAATCAAATTAAAAATAAAACCATCTGTGCAGTAAAAATCAATATCACCTGAAATGAAAAAAATCAATAATAGATGACAGATCATTATGCATAAAACAATCTTGATAACAAATTAATCTAAAATTGGGTCTTTTTGATAACAATCATATGAGTAAAAAAAAGTTATAAGGATCAAACCACGAGGACCAAACACTAGTAAAACGAGTGAAATTCTTAAAGGATATTTCTCATTTAAAAATTTTGCTTGTTTTATTGTGGTTTGGTTCTTATAGCCTTTCTTAATCATAAGATCATTATGTGTTTAATGTAATAGCCTTTCTTACTCATAAGATCATTATGTGTTTAATGTAATTATGAACGCGAGTTCTACGCGACATCATTGACAAATTTTTATCGCTTGCAACTTAAAAATTATTGTAACCTCAACATTTTCTTATTAGAATTTTTTACTTTATTTTATGTGTACAATACGCTATTAAAATATTGTATGGAGATTGTGAAACTCTATATATATGTACAGGGTGAAGAAAAAGCATGGAAACTGAAAAATTTCGAAAACTATCAATTTTACAGAAAATTGTTTCGAATAAATGTTGTAGGGTTTAAAACAATTTATTTATTGATCTTATCAGTTTGACCTTAAGTGGCGTCGTCAAGGTTAGGATAAGATCATCTTGAATTTTTTAAACAGAACCCCTATGTTTTATTGCATATTTTTGTAGCTTACCTTAAAAACTTTTCAAAACACTATAATTAAGTTATTTTTCATTAAGTATATACTTTTCGAGTTATAAGACGAGAAATAATTTCTTAATTTTACACAAACTATAAAATATCTTGTAAAATATTCACTGTTCGATGATCTTATCTGAATACTTTTAAATACGAAATAATGAGAGGAATTGATATAAAAAAAATACATACTTATTTTTGAGAAAAAAATATGTAACTGTAGTAAAGTATCTAGGAGAGTTCTAACTCAGGTCCTCTCAGAGGGGGGGTGAGGCGCGAGGGGAACCGCGGCGCGGGAAAGAGTGACGTCACGCGCGGAGAAGAGGGACCCGCGGCACGATCGATGGACGAGCAGAAGAGAGATCCGCGGAAAGAAGACGATGCGAAGGTATGAGAAGGATAGCGCTAAGTGCAAAACAAAGATAGAGATAAAGTCGATGTTAATAAAAGGCGGATATATTCGTCGTAAATCGAGAAGAGATATAAATTCGATGTATTTCGAGGACGGACAAATTCGTTGTAAATCGAGGAGAGATAAATTTGTGTATTGAGAAGAGACAAATTCGGTGTAAATCGAGGAGAGCGAATAAATTACATGTAAAATTTTTTATTAGATTAAAGTTACATGCCTAGACACATAGGTCGAGAATAATATGGTATTCACAATTTTTTATTTCATTCGAACTAAGTTATACGCATAAGTACATAGGTCGAGAATAATATCGTAATCGCGATACATTTGTTCGTCGCACGCGGAACGATAGATTCGTGCGTAGAGTTTTACAAATTGTAATAGAGTCCGAAGAGCAGAGCGTGTAATTCGCAGTCGATCAGGTCGTTTGCGTTGAAGTGTTCGTGTCGACGAATCGCTTCCGGAATATCGCCGGGATGGTCGGTCCCCATCGCTATATTGAGGAAACGCGATAACTTGCCGTCGACGGCCTCGAGTATGCCCGTCAACGACGCGACGATGCAATTGATGCATAGTTGGAGAGTGAACAGCGCCTTCATGATGGAGTGCAACATAGCTGTACGGTTTTTCGCCGTCTCGAATCACAACGTCTTGAGGTTATTTATCTTGCCGAATCGAAGCGTCACGGTTCCGACGATTATGGACATTGGAGGACACGCCATGGCCTCGTCCAAATCGCTCTCGAAATACGGTAGTATATCGTTGCGCAGAGTGAGCAGATCTTTCCACATGTCGGGCGTCAGAGATATCTCTTTTCCATGGCAGTCTCCTAGGGATATCGACTTGAGATTCTCGTTTCACGGCGATAGCGATGTCGATGTACTTGTATGCCGTTTTGGTCAGCAGATATCGTCTTCCCAATATGCGAATCGGATGTTTCGCGAAATTGATTTCGCGTTGTTTGAACAGCCAATTTCTAATCCACTTGTCGAGATGAAAAAAAGTCGACGCGTTATTGCGGCGGAAACCGAAACTCGGAGCGCTCGGGCGAGATAATTCGCGAAGCGTAGTATACTCACTCGTTCACGGTGTACGGTCGAGCTTTCTTGATCGACGGGCGGGGTGTTGGAATGATCGTAGGAGGTATCTTCGTCCTTGGCGGAAGCCGCGTAGTCGTCTCGATGGTTAGGTGGGAGTGGTGACGAAGGGGCTCCGACGGAATCGCGGGCGTCGCAGATGGATCCCCGAAGACTCTGCGATACTCCTGCCCGATTCCCGCGAACATGATCGGTCTCGCGAAGAAGGATTCGATGCACGTTGGAAACATAGCGGCGTCGTTAACGTCGGTTATCACAAAGAGAGATAGATTCGTTGAAGACGCTCACTTTGATTCGGACGCGCGTTAATCTCGAGTATCGCGGAAATGTTGCGCGCCACGAGACGCATCTTATATACGCGATTTCAATCGCAGTTTCGATATCTTTTTTTCTCGGCGTATGCGTTATGCGTATTAGTTAATGCAGCGGAAGCGGTTTAAAATTGCGTGTTAAATATAATCTTAATGTTAGGTTTCCAGGACTTCCTGATCGTCGTCGCACGGTCTCTCGAAGGACGTGTATTCCAGACGATATAGCTTTGAGACGAGTACGCTCAATTGATGCAGAATGCCTTCGGCAGGGCATTCTATTCCCAGTACGAAGATCGAACGGACCGGCCGAGGTTATCGCGTCGGTGAATTCGCTGTACGCATAATATTCGCGTTTTTTGAGGAAATAGAGATTACCGTCGACGTGGCGAAAGGCCGCCGTTATCGCGGACGGTATCCCGGAAAACGTATCCCACAGAGTGCCGTGCCTCGTAGTGGTGTAATCGTTTATCTTGGTTATTTTATCATCGTTGTATATGACGTGGCTGTGTCCAGCGTGCGTGTTTATCGCGGCGTTTATCCTAGCCTTGCGCGGAAATCTGACGTATTTGACGGATCTCGACCATCTTATTTTAAACTGAAAATTTGAATTGGCGAGGTAAATGGAGTCACTGGCGAATATCGCGATATCGCCCGAGGTTCTCTGATACATGGCCGATATGCGAGTGAGGTTGCAGGGAAGAAACTTGAAGTAGTCGGCGAATGAGAAGGACACTCCGTAGCGTCTCTCCTTTATCGATCGACCATATGTTGCGTTTACGTGCGACGTACAAGCGATGATTCATTATTAACGCTCCGTCTATGCGCGTCAAAGCGCACAGATTTACGATATTGGTGGGAGCGAGCGTCGTCGGCGGCACTGTAGTCGTTGTAGTCATCGAAGACATCGTAGTCGTCGTCGCCACGGTCGTCGGAGTAGCGCCGACGATCGTAGGAATCATCTCCCTCGATCCGTAGAGATTTCGTATACTTACTGACGTCCTCTATGCTCAGTCTAAGCATATATCGTCTTTCCTCTGAAGGCGTATACGCATACTTGACCGAATCTTCCCTCAGACTGTGAGTCAGAGTGTGACTGATCTCGTGCGTTAACATCTGAAGGAGATACAGCTTATCTGACGGGGGTCTCGTTAGCGTGATGTGCCACGGCTCCATCTCGTCGACATGTACCTCCGTTACGTGACTGGCCACTCCCGTCGGAAAGTACGCGTGAGCGATGGCTGATCCCGGCCCTGTAAACGGCGACCGGCATGAGTCCCTGTTATCGCTGTTCTCGTATGGGTGAGGATTGGATTGATAGGATATTAGTATATCGGGTCGCAGCGTGTCGCGCGAGAACGTCAGGGAGAATTGCTCGGACCATAGAGCGAACGCGTTCGTGCGCAGAGTATCTCTGTTCGCTAGTCTGAAGTTCCATGTGAGATGCGTCTTCGGCCACTTTCGCGTCAACGGCCTGTAAGCGTGAATGTCCGCGACGCCGTATCGCGGCTTGCGCATGACGCGAATCGTTTCCACGATCAAAACACCGTTTCCCGACAGACCGTAGGATTCCTGAAACAATGACAGCGCGTTGCTCAGGGAGGTCGCGTTGTCCAAGGACGACGACTGTTGATTCTCTTCGTTCTCGAGAAAGCTGTAGATTTGTATATAACGAGACGCCTCCGCGACGTCATCGTCGGTCAGCGTCGCCGCGACGGCTATGAACAGGGATATCGATAGCGCGAGCGACAGCGCGACGGGAGGGGCGAGCGCACGGGGATCGGGACGATTGCGAACTATCGGACGCCCGCGAGTCTTTCGGCGATGCTTCGCTTCCCGAGAGCGCGAGGAAGCGTCGGTCGAGAGGAGAAGAAGGAGAGGGGAGATGCATCCGGACACGCGAGAACGGAAATCGAAAAAAATGATCGTTTATTTTTTATAATTTTTAATTTTTATCGTAGAGCGTACACAAAGAGATATAAAGTACTGTATAAAGTAATACGTAAAGTAATATATAAAGTAATATATAGTAATATATAAAGTAATATATAAAGTAATATATAGAGTGATATATAGAGCGATATAAGTGGAATTCGAGAGGGAAGGATGCATTGTGATCCTTCAAATTTTGGAATCGACGAGACGTCTGAAATATAAAATATCGTATTAATAGGTCGTACCGAGATATGCGGAATGAGAGAGAACGCGCGTTAGATAAAAAGAGATACATACCGTGATTAAAACGGACTGTCGTCGATAGAGCTCATGCCGTCGATGGAGCTCATGCCACCGCTCCACAATTCAATCGGTGACTCATCGTCATATAAATGTTCACATTTCCACCTGTTGTCGGGGACAAGTTCTATATTAAATAATTTTCTTAATCTGAATATGTCTACGAACATATGGGGTGCGTGCTTTTCCCATTTTTTATGCGACGGTCTGTCGCACCACAATAGGTCTAAAAATCTGCGTTGCGCTCGTCTTTTTTTTTGTAATCAGCGCCGGCGTTTTATGTTAATGAAACCTTCTATCTCTATATCTTCCTCGAACTGTAAAAAATGCCGCATAATTAACAACTATCGTATATTAAAAAAAAAATGAGAATAAAAATGAAAATAAAAATGAGAATAAAAAAGTATTCACATTCCACACAACTGATATTTATAATAGCGTCTATAAGGCGCTTGAGATACTTAATCTTCCATACATTCATTCAAGACGTCACCATGCATCCTGCGAGTATTTTTTTAAAAAGTGGGATCACCCATCGTTCTTACGAAATACTAACAAGGGAAAGGCGCGACCTTGGGAACACCGATTTGAATAAAATTTTAAGTGCGTGTAGTACTCAATCAAAGAAGTTTTTGAGGAAAGTGAGAGGATGCAACGCTCAGCCGTTTTTGAAAAAAACCAAGTGAAAAATATGCCGTATCTTGTATACCGGTGAGTTTAGACTGATCATCAAGTAAGCGGCGTAGCTCGGGCGGTAAAGCCCGAGACTACTACGCTGCTGGTCACAGGCACAGTATAAGAAAGAACAGTAGGCTCATTCGATGTCGACACCTTTGATCTAAATAACTAAAAGACCGCCATATTGTTGGTTGTGCGCGGGCTTCAATTCAAAAAACGTAATCGATACAATCAAGGAAATATATATATCTAATATAACAATATTAAATATATATTTATGTAATTACCAATTAATACATATATACACATTATTTCTTATTAAGAAATAAATTTATTAAAATGTTTTTTTTAAATTCAAATATACTTTTTTATTGAAATCTTTCTGTAATACAATAATTATACAATACAATAATTATCCAATTAATAAAGTCTTAATAAATTGTAATAAATGTATATAAAAAACCATATATATTAACAAATAACCTACAAAGATAAAAAATTCAAGAAATATATGTAGTATATATAGTAATAATGTAGTATATATAGTACTACACATACATATGTAGTATACGAGGTGTGTTCAAAAAAAAGGTGACTTTTTAAATTTCGCGGGCTACGTACATTCGATTTTGGAATTTTTTTTTGTTATGTTGGTACACATGTCCCCAACATATGTTGACATTATCAGCTGTTTTGCATGTTTGGTTTGTTTTTCACAGATATAAGGGTTAGACGTGTTTTGGTGTGCTTGGCGATTTTTTGCTATCGAAAAATTAAATTTTGTGTGAAAAATAAAATTAAGTGCTCTGACGTACTTGAAATGTTGACTGCGGCATTTGGCGAGTCTACTCTGAGCAAAAAAAATGTTTACAAGTGGTACAAGCTCTTCACAGAAGGTCGAGAAGATGTTAATGACGATGCCCGCCCTGGATGTCCCAGCACGTCAACAACCGATGACAACGTCGAAGCAGTGAAGAAAATTGTTATGGAGAATCGTCGAATCGCTATTAGAGAAGTTGCTGAGGATGTCGGCATATCGGTTGGCTCATGCCATGCAATTTTTTCGGGTGTTTTGGGCATGCAACATGTGGCGGCGAAGTTTGTTCCGAAATTGCTGAATTTTGACCAAAAACAACGTCGCGTAGACATTGCTCAGGAGCTGTTGAATGCCGTCAACGACGATCCAGATTTGCTCAAAAGAGTCATAACTGGTGACGAATCATGGGTAACTGAAAAGACCCATGAAAGGACGGAGATTTGCCACGATTGAGGAGATAAAGACCGCATCACTGGAAGAGCTCGAGACCATACCAAAAAGCGCATATCAAAAGTGCTTCGAGGATTGGAAAAAGCGCTGGCACAAGTGTATAATATCTGAGGGGGATTACTTTGAAGGGGACAAAATAGATATTGATGAATAAATAAATATTTTTTGAGAAAAATAAAAAGTCACCTTTTGTTTTGAACACACCTCGTATATAATAATAATAACATTCTAATCACGATGATATTGATAGTATTTTTTATATCAAGATAATATTTTTAATTATAAATTATTATGATGTATATAATTTATTCTATCTTCTATATACAAGTAATTTTATTAATGTGTGTATAAGTATTTATGTATATATATTTGTATTGTATATTTTTACTTGTATAAATGTATATTGTATTTTGTGTTTGTATATATGTATAATATATATGTGTTTCTTTATATATGTATATATGTATATATATGTATGTATGTATATATATATATATATATATATATATAACAAGAAAAATATAATCCGATAGATATATACAAATGTGTATCTATTCTTGATTAATGTCAATGCAAATACTATGTCCAATTCTGTTTTGTGTCCTATTCTGTTCTTCTTCTTTTCTGTAATTTGAATTTATGATGCATGTTGTGCACAACCTGAAAAATATTTAGAAATAATGAATAATTAGCATAATAAATTAATAATAAATTGTATAAGACTAAATGCGAAACAAATTTTGATGTTGAGTTTATTTGAAGATTTATAAATACATATTATGGAAACGATTTATATTAAGTATTAAAATAATATGCGAAGACTATATACACTAGGAGAAGAAGATACATATAACAACTACATGAACAATATACAGGGTCTACCAAAAGTGTGGAAACCCCTAAATATCTCGGAAAATATACGTTTTACAGAAAAGTGTTTCCAACAAAAGTTGTAGGGTTTAAGAAGATCTATATACTGATTCTATCAGTTTGACCTTGGATGGCGTCGTCAAGGTCAGGTCAAGGTCACATTGACTTTTTTAAATGACACCCCCTACATTTGATTGCATATTCTTATAGCTTAATTCAAGAGCTTTCCAAAACACTATAATAATGTTCATTTTTATTAAGTACTTTGCGAGTTATGAGGGTTGAATGATAGAGTAGCGCCGGTATTAACATTATCCAAGGTGTACTACATGGAGGTTACTCACTCGGATTTGCATCTGTTGTGTGTGTGATCCAGCTAACTAAGGCAAGATCGATTCCTCAACATATCCTCATATTTCGCTGAAGTCAAATTGCCAAAAAATTGCTCCATAAAACGTGTATGAAACGTCTCGTTAGTTCCTTCATTTACCGCTATGTGACGCACTACATGCAGTCTAACTCGCATTTAAAATTCAACTAAGAATGTATAAAGCTATCAAAGAACGAGCACCTTCTAACTTCAGCTTTGAGCAAGCAGAAATTAATTGTTATCGTCCAAATACAACGTACGATTAATTAAAATTAAACGTTTTAAAAATGGCTGGCGACTTGTCGGAACGTGAAAGAATCACTATCCTCATGATGCGTGGATGGGGTGATAACGAAAGATCGTTCTCTGATGTCGTTCGATTATTTAATGACACGTATCCGAACCGTCGAATTAATAAGTCCACTGTGTTAAAAACAATAGAACGTTTTAGACAAACTGGTAGCGTAAGAAATCGCTCTAAGTCAGGAAGACCATTGTCTGCAACCAACGAAGAAAAACAACTTGATGTTCTGCAGACATTTATTGAAGATCCCAATTCTAGTGTTCAGAGAGTCGCTCAAACTCACGATATTGCTCCCATGTCGGTTTGGAGAATTTTAAAGAAGAACAAGTTCCATCCATATAAATTGCAATACGTTCAAGAATTGCAAAACGGAGATGAGGAGCGTCGTATACATTTCTGTGAAAGAATGATGGCACTAATAGATGTCCGGCCCATCTTCCCTTATCAAATTGTTTTCACAGACGAGGCAACTTTTACCTTAACGGGAGAAGTTAATAATCAAAATTTTCGTTTCTGGTCAGATGAGAATCCGAATTGGGTGCGGGAAACTCACACACAACATCCACAAAAAATAAATGTATGGTGCGGAATAATAGATGGCTATTTAATAGGGCCGTTTTTTTTTTAAGAATATTTGAACGCTCAAAGGTATGAGAGATTACTTGTTGATCAAATAATTCCAGCCATACAGAATACTTTTCCAAATAATTTCCAAGAAATATGGTTTCAGCATGATGGAGCTCCTGCTCATTTTGGTGCAGGACCACGTCGTATTTTAAATGAGACTTTTCCGCTACGGTGGATAGGAAGAAGGAACGGAAATGAGGGAGGAGAGGATTGGCCACCTCGGTCACCAGATCTAACTCCTCTTGATTATTATCTATGGGGATATCTGAAGAGTAAGGTTTACAGAACAAAACCTAAAACCATTCACGAATTGATACAGCGAATAAGGGATGAAATGGCTTTGATACCTTTTGAAACGAATCGTAAAGTCATTTCTACATTCTACCAAAGATTAGCATATTGTCAGGAAGTAAATGGCAGCCACTTTCAGCATTTACTTTAACACATTGAAACACATTTGCAATCGTTTGGTGCAACCTAACCTGATCTCTGTATACACGCACCGCACGCACGCACACGCACACATTTCGAACAATTATTATGATAAATGAGCATCCACAAATTTATTTACTGTTTACTATGTCGATTGCTTTCCAGGTCTTTAAATGCTCGATTGTAATTTGGTTGGGTCTTTGCTTTTGCTGACTGGATCCACGACCGATCTTGCCTTAATTAGCTGGATCACACACACAACAGATGCAAATCCGAGCGAGTAACCTCCATGTAGTACACCTTGGATAATGTTAATACCGGCGCTACTCTATCATTCAACCCTCATAACTCGCAAAGTACTTAATAAAAATGAACATTATTATAGTGTTTTGGAAAGCTCTTGAATTAAGCTATAAGAATATGCAATCAAATGTAGGGGGTGTCATTTAAAAAAGTCAATGTGACCTTGACCTGACCTTGACGACGCCATCCAAGGTCAAACTGATAGAATCAGTATATAGATCTTCTTAAACCCTACAACTTTTGTTGGAAACACTTTTCTGTAAAACGTATATTTTCCGAGATATTTAGGGGTTTCCACACTTTTGGTAGACCCTGTATATAGAATATGTATGTATAGTATTACTCAACATATAGATAATATATTAAGAACATTAAACAATATATAAAGAATTATATAAATATCACACACAAAAGAATTATATAAATATTACACAACATCATAGGGTATCACAATTTTAAAATATTAAATATATATAATATATGTTAAATATATATTAAATATAATATGTATGTGCTGCGTTGTATGTATATGTCTAAACAAAGAAGTAAAATATTGCATAACATAAATAGAATATAAAGTTTCAATCATTATTTATGACATAAAATGATAGCTTTTCTACTACTCCTTTTTTTTGTTTTCAAGTCTCTGTTAATAAACTTTAATATATAATATAATCTTATTCTAATAAATAATTTTAGTAAATACATTTTTGGAAAGTCACGGCAAGGATGAGAGAACGAAACAGTGCACAAAATTTGCATAAACTTTTGCATAACATTTATTTGAGTGATAATATTAATATTTTCAAAAAATTTCGTATGCAATTCTGTGATATAATTAATAAATATTGTATTTGGTACATATAAACTGCCAAAAATAGCATTGTTATTATCATACGTTTTAAAATAAGTGTATAAACGAGTTTCATCTAAATTACAGTCTCTTTTAGCTAGTAACGCACATATCTCACAAAAATGTTTTGTAAAAAGGCGACGCAATAAGTATTCACAAATGTAAATTAAAACATTTTCTTCAGTTACTGGTAAATTATGAAAATCATATTTATCTATATCTGAATTAATAAATTCTGTTGCTTCTGAAGCTGTTTGAAAAACATTTTGTGTTTCTTTAATGTCTTGACATCGGATTAATATTGATTCCTCATCAGTCGCGCAATTCTCATTCTCTATTTTAATGTAATCAATAGAAAATAGTTTTTTAAAACTATAATAAAATTGTATTGGCGTTGGATTAAATGCGTTTCCACTTTGTTTACGTATGGCTCCAAAAAAGTTTTCCAAACTGTCTTGATTCAACCGTCTAGTAAATAAAAACTGAATAGAAATTGATGCCTGTTGCAAATGATTCCATAATTGTAGTACTGAATTAATTGAAATAATAAAACATTTTATTGACTTAAAAGAATTTGTTATATCTTTTCCATCTTTTCTAATTATTTTAATGCGTTGTAAAAACTGTATTGTGTCATTTAGAAAAGTTACTTGCTCGTTTGTATGTGTGAATGCTTGCTTATTACAATTACTGCTGTGAAGTTTGGAAGAATTTAAAATATCGAATAATTTGTCAAATCTCTGTACAAACTCTGTTGTGTAAATAGCTTCCATAGGTAGAGATCCTAAACTAACAAACGTATTTATACCAGCAGAAACAGAATGACTTAATATCTGTGCTGCATATTTAACTTTTATTTTTTCGAAATTATTTGGGTAAATATGACTATCTGTCAATCTAGGAGCCGCTCTAAATTGAACTTTTTTATCTATTGCATAAAAATTTTCTATATGTTTCCATGAAACTATTTTATCTCCATCATGTACATAATACTGTAATAATAAGTTCCTAATTGCTTTTATCAAATGAGGCACATCAAAAAAGTAAAATATTTTCTCTTCATCTATTTTGAAATATGGTGTTTTATCATTAATATCTAGTAATCGGGTTAATTGATAAAAGTTAGAGCCCATATCTGAAATAAGACCAACAATTTGCAAACCAATGTTCTTTATCTTTCTTACTGCTTCTGGTATAATTTTCAGTAAGTCAGATGTCTTCATCGAGGAGTTTAAAAAAAATAACATAATGGTTGCTTCCATGATTGACAGATGCCTTTAACCATAATCACTGCTACATTATATGTTAGTAACTGTGAAGTATTTTGTGAATATCCTATGTCTTCAAAGCCTATGACTTTGTGTTATATTGTAAAATAAGTGTGATTTCAAAGACATTTCGTCTATACAAAATATGCAGTATTTACTAATTTCTGACAAATGATCAATTTTAAGTTTTAGTATTTTAAATACGTTCTCTTGTAATCCTGGATATATATAACAATTTTGTGTAAATCTTTTTAGAGTTGCACAGCTAAGCAAACAAAACAATTTAGATTTATTAGCTAAATTTTTGTATACTTTGGGACTTAAAAAATATATAGATAAACAATGTTGTTTGAATGAAGCGTTATCGTATCTTCTACCTTTTGGATCTTGTTGAAACAAACGTGCTTGCATTTTTAAAAATTCCGATGTCTGTTTTGGAAAATACTTCTTCAGTAGCATATCTAATGAATATCTTCCTTTTTCATTTTCTTTGCTTTATGTAATTCTAATTCCAAAGTAGCTATCTTTTTTTTATAGCCTCTTATCTGTTGATAAAAATGTACTTTTCGTGGAGATATAGAAGATAATGACAAAGGTGTTTGTGTCCCTGATTCTGATGGTTTTACTTTTGTCTTTTCTACATATATTACATCTAGGTTCTTTTCATTGAATATATCCAGTGCAGTGCCTTTGTCTTGTGTATTTTCAATATTTTCAGTATTTTCTTCTTGTGCATTTACGACATTTAAAGTATTTATGCAGTGTTTCTACATTTGAATTATTTGAAATCGTTTCTTCATCTATAAGAGGATCTACAGGATGGGACAAAAGTCTGGAAACACCCTTGTAACTTTTGAACGGATCAAGGTAGAGAGTTGCAATTAGGAGGGATTTTGATAGGATCATGAAAGCTATTTTTTTATCAGGATGGCACCCACCCCCCACCCCTTTGGGACAAAGGGGCGGGGGTGAGTTAAAAATCTTAAATAGAATGAGGGGTCGAGTGAGGGCTCGTTTGAAAGGTCTTTCCAAGACGAGAACAACGCGGGGTCACTGAGGTCTTTACGATTTTTTTTCACAGAGTTATGATTATTTAAATATTTCTACTCAAATTTTGCGATAACGCGAGGGTCCACAGTAAGGACGTGATGGCTATTAGACTTCGCGTGTTTAATGTTCGCGGACGCGCGTAACGGAGATCAAGACCCTGAGATTCATCACTTTCCCAGTATTTTGTGACTCCAAACTTTCTCCGTTTTACGCGTGCGCGCGCGCGAGCGTGTGTGTGTAGGTCAGTGGGTCTGTTTACAATAAGTATTCAAACTGTCGACCTTCTACAGTTTGGCAATGGGCCAAACGATCATAAAAATTGGTTTGAACATTTTGTAATATTCGGGAGTAATTAATGCCACTTCGTCGATAATCCGTACTTGTAAGTCATTAAGATTTTGAGGTTTAATTTTATACACTCGATCTTTTAGATAACCCCAAAAGAAAAAATCTAGGGGAGACAGATCAGGTGACCTGGGTGGCCATTCGATTGCGCCTCTCCTTCCTATCCATCTTTCAGGAAAAGTGTTGTTTAAAAAATTCCGCACTTGTAATGCAAAGTGTGGAGGGGCACCGTCCTGCTGAAACCAAACGGAATCAAAATCTGGATCAAAAATGTTGCGAAGAGTTGGTACAATATCGTCACGGAGCATTGCCTCATACTTTTGTGCTTTTAGATTTCCATCAATAAAGAAGGGCCCTATTATGTGCTCTCCAACTATTCCAGCCCAAACATTTAGTTTTTGTGGATATTGGCTTTTGGATTCTCTCATCCAATGCGGATTAGAATCACTCCAATATCGATTGTTGTGTCTATTCACTGAACCGTCTAACATAAACGTAGCCTCGTCTGAAAAAACAATCTTGTTATGAAATTCCGGTTGATCATCAATTTTCTGCATCATTATGTCACAGAATTCGAGTCGGCAATCAAAATCATGTGCGACTAATTCCTGGACAAGATTTATTTTGTATGGATGAAATTTGGAATTTTTGAGAACACGTTGAATGGATTTATAGCTACAGTCATGAGCTTGGGCAGCTTTTCGAGTAGAGGTATTGGGATCTTCTACGAATGATTGTAATATCTCTATCGAATTATCTTCATTTGTAGCGATCTTTGGTCTACCCGATCTTTGTCGATCCTTAACGCATCCTGTATCTTGAAAACGATTACATGTTTTCAGTACAGTGGCTACAGAGATCCCTTGCCGACCTTGCCAAAACTTTGCATTAAATAAATCTCGGACTACTCGAATAATATAATATTGGTCGAATGTATAATATTTTATATTATATATAATTCTAATAGAGACTAAAGCAAACAGAAACATAAATATAATTTCTCACTCAACAATATACCTGCACTGTATGTCAACATACTTTGTACGTAACATTGTTACATTGTTAAGTAAGAAATTATTACTGATATTTCTATTCATTAGTATTTACTAGAATGTTAATATTCTAATGCTATTGTATTGTTGGAAAATAACTTACCATTATTTCTTACAATATAATTTGGAATGGCATGTGGTTGCAATCTCGTTCTCTCATAATTTAAAAACATATTAGATGCAAAATGAAGTTTGCATACTCTATAGCTATTATAAAGTTGTGTGACTGTCTTTGAAAACAAGTTTTCTCGACTACAGGCTGATACCCACAATTTTGACCTTCAAGCAATAAGTAGGAAAATATTATTTTTTTCTATTTGTTTAACAATTAATTATAGAATATAGTTTAAAAATTAAATTCAGCTCAACTTTAAATGCAAAGGTTAAGAAATCGGCTTTAAAAGTAAAACAAGTAACACAATAATATATAATATAATAATAACATAATAATAACTAACTTTTCTATATCTTTTGGGAATCGAAACAAAGTTTCTTTTATGCCTCGTATCTCACTACTTGCAGTTTGGCATCCTTTGAAGGCACAACGATATCCACCTCTTTTATTCATATTAAATTCTGTTTCGGTTTTAACCGAATAAATATCACGTTTTGCTGATTTAAGAGTAACGGATAGAGGTTATAAATACAATCTTATAGCTATTACATATGTTTACATCCGCCATATTGTTGATTGTGCGATTCGGTCATGCGCGAGAGTCAAGTATTAGTACGCTTTTTGACAGAGTGAGCCTACTGTTCTTTCCTATACTGTGTCACAGGTTCGATCCCAACCTGTGGTAGTTTCTTTTTTAATTTTTTTTTCATTTTTTTTTTACGCAAAATTATTTATTTTCCATTAGAAAAGGCAATTTAATTTATTTACGATATGTCGTTAATTTATATTCAATTTCATAAAATCTTATAATTCTATATATTCTACTCGATACTAACCAAAAAAATATATTAAATAATTACGTTTAATTAAAAAATTTAATTACGTTTAATTAAAAAATATTAAATAATTACGTTTAATTAAAAAATATATTAATAATTAAATATATTAAATAATATTAAATAATTATTAATTAATTAATTAATTAATAAAAACAAAAAAATTAAATTATTTATTAAATTTACTTCATTTAAAAAAATATTGTTTCGCGTAAAAAAGAAAAAAAAATTAAAAAAAAACTACCACAGGTCGGGATCGAACCTGTAACCAGCAGCGTAGTAGTCTCGGGCTTTACCGTCCGAACTACACCGCTTATTTGACGATCAGTCTAAACTCATCCGTATACAAGATACGGCATATTTTTCACTTGGTTTTTTTTAAAAACGGCTGAGCGTTGCATCCTCTCACTTTCCTCAAAAACTTCTTTGGTCGAATACTACACGTACGTAAAATTTTATTCAAATCGATGTTCCCTAGGTTTCGCCTTCCTCTTGTAAGACTTAACTGCTTGATCGTTAAATTTGTTCCGAGAAAAAACAATCTCTCGGCGTTAATTTATATCTGCGATACTAGCATCGTCAAGTCATTGCAATTCCGTCGAAAGCTAGCGCAATACTCTAATGCGGTATGAAAATATAATACAGTGCAGTAATATAATGAGGTGAAATAAATTCTCGATTGCTCCGGAGGAAGTGCCGGAAAACGCGTTTAACCGCGTACGCGTGATACGAGACAACGTTGACGCTTATTTTCTAACAAGGGAAGTGTCACAACTGTCCGGAACCGATTTGATTCTCCTTCAAATATGTTGTTAAATACACAAATCTAAAAGACACGTATTTTTTTATATGTGCGGATTTTGAGTTTTAAGGGATGAAACACCCTTTTGAAGAAAAACGATATTTTTCTTTAGAATCGAATATCTGCTAAACTATAAGAGTTAAAGAAAAAAAACGTGCAACAAATTTTAATGGCTTGAAGAGTACTTTAAAGTTATATGAACAAATTTTTTTATTTTTATTGCTTCTTTTTTAAAAAAAACCCATCACTTAATTTTTTTTTAAATTAAAATTTTTCTACTTAATTTAAAGCTTATTTTTTTCCAAATTCAACCATGTGTAATAAAGTGATGTTACGAAATATCATTTTCGAAAATTAGTTATAAACGCTCCCGTATATACACTCATCCGTACTATGTGCGTAAGTAATTACCGTCGTACAATAAGATAAATAAAACATGTTTATGTATAATTTTTATTTATGTTTTCTATGTATTTATAACTACGTATTGTGTATATTTAAATTTTAAAAAAAATTTTTAAATATTATTAATAAGAATTTTCTAAATATACTCCCAGGTCTCTTATTATTTCTTTAATATTTAATTTCTTCTATAAAAATTAAAAACTAGTAAAAAATAAGTTAATATAAATTGTTCATATAGCAGCATAATTCTCACAGTCAATGTAGTCTTTTCGTTGTAATAATATCTGTGTAAACTGTTTTTCTATTGCAATAGAAAGCAAAATTTAACATCTTTGAATATGATTATCAATTCGCTTAATGTTGTTAGATTTTTATTGGTGTCAATAAATTTAATTTATCTAACAGAAACGCCAGTAATTAAAGCAGAAGTGAAATTAAAGGAAAACAAAAAAAATATTGCTGGATAGTATTTTTCATTATAATGGGTTGGAAGTAATGGAAGAAATATATCTCGATTATGAAGAACCTTATAAATTACATAGTTTTGAAATAATTAAAGATGACGAAGAAGCATGAAGATAATTTAAATTCTTATCCTCATTGTTCAAAGGATGATACAAATTTTGATAGTTCTTATAAAAGACGAGCTGTTGAGTATTGGCGACACTGATGAAAACAAGAATGACAAAAAAAGGAATCGTTCCCTAAAAGTAGTACAAAGTAAATTTAGAAGAGTTTCATCTGAACGTCAGTTAAGGCGATGGGAAGAACAAATACAATCAAGTGGAAGTCGTATAGAAAAATTATTATACATCTCCAAATTTACACATGATAAATTTACTGCAACTGTTGAATCAGGATTCATGGTTCATGATATTGATCTAAAAAGATGGGCTTTACAAGCTCAAGAAGAAATAGGAAATTTAAATCCTATATTTAAGGCATCTCACAGTTGGATAGCAAGATTCAAGAAGTCTCACCGAATTGTTTCAAGATAAATTACGAAGTTTGTCATTAGAAGAACATTAGAAGATTCTGCTGATTTGCAACAATCAGTTAATGATTTTCTGGGAAGAGTAAAACCTCTTATTGAACAGCTTGGATCTCTCTGAAAATATTTACAATTCAGATCAAAGTGGTTTCCAATTGGAAATTCATTCTGGAAGATCATTGTCTAATCAAGGAGAAAAAAAATAGAACGTGTCGTGCAATCCATATCATCAACAACCCATTCATATACGATACAATAATATCTTGTAATGGCGATTTGTTGTCACCTTTATTTATTGTATTAAAAGAAGCTAATGGTAAATTTGGACCAAGAGTAGAAGAAAATTTGTTTAAACCAGAAAATGTTATTGTAAAAGCATCGAAATCTGGTAAAATAACATCAGGTATTTCCCTTTTATAATTACTTTCTTTAACAAACTTATTTCATTTAACAATTTAATAAGAGTCATAAAAAACTATTAAATTAACATTTATATTTTTTACAGACCATTTTAGAATGTGGTTAGAAGAAGCTTATTTTGCAAACATTGGTCCTAATAGCGTTCTTCTTATCAATTCATGGACTGGACATTGCCCAATACTATTTCGGATTTAACACCTCCAGGAATACATATTACTACTATGATAATACCGAAAGGAACTACAGGGAAAATATAACCTTTAGATGTTTATGGATTCAGAATTTGGAAAAATTTTGCTAAAAGATTTTCAGATATAGTTTTACTGTTGGAAAGTAATATAAATTTACATGAACGAAATAATATAATAAAATTACAATGTTTGATACATAATCAATTGTCTTCCCCACTATGTCAAAACTTATTTAAATATTCGTGGTTTAAAAGTGGTTATACGAATGAAAGACCAGACGAATTTGAAAATCCAGTACACTTTAGTTTTGACGAAACTTCAACAAAATGTGATATCGAAGATTGCAATAATATAGCTGTAGTAAGATGTTCTTGATGCAAAAAGTCATTATGCTTGAAACATTTTTTTGTCGAATATCATTATTGTAATGTGTATAATGAGTGAATAATATAAAATACAAATATATATTTTTTTAAATCTAAATATGTACAATATGTAGTTATAAATACATAGAAAACATAAATAAAAATTATACATAAACATTTTTTATATATCTCATTGTTCGACGGTAATTACTTACGTACATAGCACGGATGAGCGTATATACGGGAGCGTTTATAACTAATTTTTGAAAATGATATTTCGTAACATAATTTTATTACACATGGTAGAATTTGGAAAAAAATAAGCTTTAAATTAGGTAGAAAAATTTTAATTTTGAAAAAAAAATTAAGTGATGGGATTTCTAAAAAAAATAAAAAATAAAAAAATTTTGTTCATATAACTTTAAAGTACTCTTCAAGCCATTAAAATTTGTTGCACGTTTTTTTTCTTTAACTTTTATAGTTTAGCAGATATTCGATTCTAAAGAAAAATACCGTTTTTCTTCAAAGGGGTGTCCCACCCCTTAAAACTCAAAATCCGCACATATAAAAAAATACGTGTCTTTTAGATTTGTGTATTTAACAACATATTTGTATCAAATCGGTTCCGGACAGTTGTGACACTTCCCTTGTAAGTATTAATATTATTTTTCTAGATAGGTGATAAATCGACGTACGCGCGATAAAAAAGTTAGTCGTTAATATGAGAAGAGTATGTATAAAACTAATCGACGGTATAGGAAACATAAGGCGCACATGTTATTATATGTACATATATACACGCGAGCGCGATGTGTCTTTATTCACATATCGCGTACTTGATCGCGTCTCTCTAACCACCAGTTGTGCAGTTTGCACACGTTTTCTAAGGCGCAATTCTTCGCGTGGTAGGCGCAGCAATAGATGCGCGTCGCCGCTAGCGTTCGCAGGTATCCGATATCCTCGTGACCGTTAGCGTCGCTAATAACCTAACCTAACCTAGCGTCGATGGTTTCAATCGTCAGGTCCTTCGACGCGTGATATATCGCGTCGCGAATGATCTGCCTTGCGTGCCTATATTCCACATATCCATCGGTCCAGTGGAATTCGTGGTGATTCAAAGTCAGCCAACAGGCTGCGACTTCTCGCTCTTTGTCAGCAGATTCCATGACATCGGCGCGTGAAAGATGTGATGCGCGAATGATGTGTGTCAGATCTCTACCGTTCGCGAGTATCGTTACCTCCTTCGTCACGAATCGCTCGTTGGAGACGAACCCTTGCAGATCGACGGAGATCGGCGTCGCGATATCGCCCGTAACCGTCATCGTAGTCATCGTTGAAAGAGAGAAACCGACGTTTATTCGCGTCTCTCGAGCACGAGTCTTCTCGATGTCTTCGAATTCCCTCTCTCCCATCCTCTCCTTCTTCTCTTTCCATTTGGCGCGTCGCTTTACAGGATCTTACGCACGACGTTCGTCAGCGGATTGTACTCCACCACGCGATCGTGAATGATGAGACAGTATGTTGTGGTGTTAGAAGGAACGTTGTCTTTGCAGTCGAATTCCAGACGAACGTCCATAGTGGCACTCTTAACCGCTTCGTTTTGGCGAGAACAATCTATCACCACGAGCGGACCGCAGTATAGCAATTTGTTCATAGTCAGGAGCGTCTCGTCGCTCTTGGATACGGCTCCGTAATACGTTCACCGAAATCTCGTGTAGGCATCATACAGTACGGCGATCTTGTTTTTATCGAAGTCCAAATTCATATCATCGTCCGGATAGAAGTCGAAATTGAGTTACAACTTTACGTTGGTCAGATTGCACGCGTCGAATTTGGAAGCGTCTTGCGATAGAACGTTCTTCTTTTCGGTCTGTAACGCGAAGATGACGTAACGCGGTTTCTCGAGCTGCGTGGCCGCTTTTACGGTCCACGAGTGTTTGGTCGTGCTCTGCAAAAGCGGAAACTCGTAGAGATTCCACGAGCGAAAAGGCATGCTCAGATATCGGCCGCTGTCCAACGTGTGCAACAGCGATAATTTATTGACGTCATTCAACACTACGTGCGGCATGCGCTACTGTATCTTCGTCAGCTCGACTCTCGGCTCGTATTCCTCGCGCGATATCAGACAATTGTTATCGTTTCGTGCTCTTATCAGAATTAGCTCGTGACGCACGTTGATGACGACGCGTTTATAATCCTCGCAGAAACCCAACATCGAGAGGAACGCAGAAGTTGAAGTCGTCTGTCGCCGCGACGCTGCTCGATCCAGTCGTGAGATTCCATCGGGCGTTCTTCAAGATCTTACGTCGTTCAGCCGTCAACGCCGCGTAATTCTTAATCGTGCTCGTTATTCCAACGTTGTGATTACGATCGATCTCCACGCCATCGAGTTCGTAACATATCTCCTCGGACATAAAGGCGACGCAGTTGTTTACAAGTCATGTCGAGGTCGCGGACGGCTCTTTAGCGGCGGAGCCCGGCTTATCCGACTCGCCACTCGATACAGGCGGCGGTGGATTATTTTTCGTAGTCTACCTTCGACGTAGAGGAAACTTTCGCACGGCAGCGTGTATAAGTCCTGTTGCTGTATAAGTATTCGTATCTCGTCGCTGTATCTGAAAGCAAAGCTGCCAGCTCTCCGCCGCAAGCAACATGCAACACGGCGTGGAGGGGGTAATGAGGATGTAAGCGTAAGCGTACGTGTGAGCTCGGCGCTTCGGCTAGCTTCGGATAGAAGAAGAGGACAGAATACAGTCTTCTGTCTCCTTCCTACCGAAAGACGGGCAACACGCGACGCGTCACGCTCCTCGATATTTCGATATGCGCTCAATGTTTCTTTTACAGCATTTTTATTGTATAATATGTTTAGAATATGTATCTGTATATATATATGTATACACATACATATTATAAACATATTATAAAGAATAATATTTAAATAATTATAATATATTTGTATAATATATATATATATATATATATATATATATATATATATATATATATATGGGACGTTTCACGTCAACCGGATCACTTGTCTGCCCAAAATTTGAAGCGACCTACAAAGACGTTCGATAGCTCAAAAAATTAGTCTTTACTAGTACTTTCGAAAGTCATGTGCCCCGTTTTGAAATTCAAAATGGCGGATCCAATATGGCGGCTGAATGGATGAATAATTATTGAATAGCCTACGTAATTCCACAGTATCTCCTTTTTCAAAATTACATTGGCGTTGAAATTGCTTAGAAAGGAGTTTTCAGTGTCTCTGATCACAATCCTAGAGTTGTGTCACTGAAATGACAATGAATATTAACAGCTCACTGAGTTACCGATGGGATTGCTCACTAACTACTTTGAAAAAAAAACGTTAGAGTAGTAACCACAGTAACAATTTGATTTTTAAATTAAGTAGTCTTTTTACGGTTTCTGCAACCATATTGGATACGCCGTCTTGAATTTCAGTAATGTAACTCCCAAGTTAAGATTAGCTTTTTACTCATTTTCACACTTTCAGCAGCCATATTGGATCCGCCATTTTGAATTTCAAAACGGGGCACATGACTTTCGAAAGTACTAGTAAAGACTAATTTTTTGAGCTATCGAACGTCTTTGTAGGTCGCTTCAAATTTTAGGCAGACAAGTGATCCGGTTGACGTGAAACGTCCCATATATATATATATATATATATATATATATATATATATATATATATATATATACAGGGTGTCCCATTTTAATCCATCCAATCGAATATCTCGAAAATCAAGCTTGAAAGAGAAAAATGTTTCAGACAAAAGTTGTATGGTTTCTAGGGGGACATAAGATGGTACCATTGGTTTGACCTTGAAGAGTTATTTGAAGGTCACATGAAGGTCACCTTCAATTTCTTGAATGGAACCTACATTTTCTCATTACATATTCTTATAGCTTATCTCGAGAGCTTTCCAAAACACTATAATAAAATATTTTTTTATTGAGTACTTTTCGAGTTATGAGGCTTGAAATCATTTCTTAATTTAACATAAACCGTAATATATCTAGTAAAATATTCATTTTTCGATTATCTTGCTTTAATACTTTTATGTACAAAATAATGAGAGGAATCAATTGGTGTAAAAAAAACACATTATTTTTAAGAAAAAATATGTAATTTGCAATTAACAATTACATATTTTTTCTTTGAAACAACTATGTGTTTTTTTACACCAATTGATTTCTCTCATTATTTTGTACATAAAAGTATTAAAGCAAGATAATCGAAAAATGAATATTTTACTAGATATATTACGGTTTATGTTAAATTAAGAAATAATTTCAAGCCTCATAACTCGAAAAGTACTCAATAAAAAAATATTTTATTATAGTGTTTTGGAAAGCTCTCGATATAAGCTATAAGAATATGTAATGAGAAAATGTAGGTTCCATTCAAGAAATTGAAGGTGACCTTCATATGACCTTCAAATAACTCTTCAAGGTCAAACCAATGGTACCATCTTATGTCCCCCTAGAAACCATACAACTTTTGTCTGAAACATTTTTCTCTTTCAAGCTTGATTTTCGAAATATTCGATTGGATGGATTAAAATGGGACACCCTGTATATATATATTTATAAATATATTTATAATGTATATATATATGTATATATATGTATGTATGTATATATATATATATATATATATATATTTATAAATATATTTATAATGTATATATATATATATATATATATATATATATATATATATATACAGGGTGAGTCATTTTAATCAATACACTCGAATATCTCGAAAACAGCACTCTTCAGAAAGAAATGTTTCAAACAAAAATTGTAGGGTGTGAAGGGGGACATAAGATGGTAGCATTGGTTTGACCTTGGAAAGTCATTTGAAGGTCACATAAAAGTCATCTTCAATTTCTTAAATTGAACCCACTATTTTTCATTACATATTCTTGTAGCTTATCTCGAGAGCTTTCCAAAACACTACAGACAAATGTTTTTTCATTAAGTACTTTTTGAGTTATAAGGCTTCAAAGTTTGCAGTACTTCGATATAAAATGCAAAATATCTCGTAAAATATTTAGTTTTCGGTAGTCTTACCCTAATACTTTTATGCACAAGATAATGAGACAAAACTATTGGTGCAAAGAAAACGTATGATTGTTTATAATAAAAAATGTGTAATTTGCAATGCACTTTTTGTTATAAACAATCATACGTTTTCTTTGCACCAATAGTTTTGTCTCATTATCCTGTGCATAAAAGTATTAGGGTAAGACTACCGAAAACTAAATATTTTACGAGATATTTTGCATTTTATATCGAAGTACTGCAAACTTTGAAGCCTTATAACTCAAAAAGTATTTAATGAAAAAACATTTGTCTGTAGTGTTTTGGAAAGCTCTCGAGATAAGCTACAAGAATATGTAATGAAAAATAGTGGGTTCAATTTAAGAAATTGAAGGTGACTTTTATGTGACCTTCAAATGACTTTCCAAGGTCAAACCAATGCTACCATCTTATGTCCCCCTTCACACCCTACAATTTTTGTTTAAAACATTTCTTTCTGAAGAGTGCTGTTTTCGAGATATTCGAGTGTATTGATTAAAATGACTCACCCTGTATATATATATACAGGGTGAATCATAATGGTTGTAACAACCTTTTACCATTAGAAATCAATTATCGACTGCAACTGTAATCAATCGAATAATTCATAGATGACAGCTGCTTGGATCGACCGTGTCTGCAGTAACGTACAAGCGAGTTAAATATTGTGAATCAAATAATATACATATTCTATGCATACTTTTCTAATATATTTAACTCTTTTATGTACATATTTTTCTTTCTACACGGTTTTTTTCTAATAACGCGATTTCTTATTATTGTGAAACGTATCTGCCACATAAAAAGAGATATCTTTTGCATTCGTGTATTTTTTAATACGATTTTTTTTAAATAATGGTATTTTAATACATAGAATTTGACGGCGATTTTTTCCATTCTTACACAAATCATTTTAACGTGTAAAAAGAGTTGGATTGGTAAACGAAACAAAAGTATTCCTTTTTTATAAAAAAAAATGCGTAATTCTACTTTCTACAAGAAATATTCTGCTGTAGATATTAAGAATGTAAAAGTTATAACTTAGAAAATTAATAATAAGTAGAATAATTCTTGTAGAAAGCAGAATTACGCATTTTTTTAATAAAAAAAGAATACTTTTGTATCTTTACCAATCCAACTCTTTTTACGCGTTAAAATGATTTGTGTAAGAATGAAAAAAATCGCCGTCAAATTCTATGTATTAAAAAATCATTATTTAAAAAAAAATCGTATTAAAAAATACACGAATGCAAAAGATATCTCTTTTTATGTGGCAGATACGTTTCACAATAATAAGAAATCACGTTATTAGAAAAAAACCGTGTAGAAAGAAAAATATGTACATAAAAAAGTTAAATATATTAGAAAAGTATGCATGGAATATGTATATTATTTAATTCACAGTATTTAACTCGCTTGTACGTTACTGCAGACACGGTCGATCCAAGCAGCTGTCATCTATGAATCATTCAATTGATTACAGTTGCAGTCGGTAATTGATCTCTAATGGTAAAAGGTTGTTACAACCATTATGATTCACCCTGTATATATATACATTATAAATATATTATACAAATATATGTACAAATATAAATATGTACTAATTATATTACAAAAATATATTATAAAACTATTTAGTTTTTTATAATAATTTAACACTTGTTTTCTCTCTCTCTCTCTCTCTCTCTCTCTTTCTATATATATATATATACGTTTAAAATAATAAAATAAAAAAATTTAATGAGTGGCGATTTTCCACACCACCCACGGGGTATCACCAATGGCGCGTTAGATTTTTTTATGTGGATCTTCGCCTAGAGCCCTATTATACCACATTGTATTGATATATGAGAAAAAAATATCTACGAATAAAGGATAAAAGGAATAAGTATTCTATGATAAATAAATATTCCATGAATTATAAATTATTTTTTTATTTCCAATATTATAATAATATTAATAATAATTTAATTTATAATATTAATAATAATAATAATTTTTAACAATCGTTTCTCGGCCCCAGCCGCCTCGTCGGCCTCGATTGCCTCCTCGGGCCCAACCGCCTCCTCGGGCCCAGTCGCCTCCTCGGGCCCAGCCGCCTCCTCGGGCCCAGCCACCTCTTCGCCCTCGGTCGCCTCTTCGACCGCCAGCCCTGCCGCGCTGAGCATACCAGCGGGCACGGGCCTTCCCGCCTCCTCTTTTATTTTCTTTATTTTCTGAAAAATAAAACAAATTATATACCGGGTGTTTCAGACCACCCGTACACCCCATTTTAAAGCAAAGGAAGTGGTTATTTTGAATAATGTTTCAGACAAAAGTTGTTGAAGATAAAGTAATGCATTACATGGGTAAATTTGATTGACCTTGGGTGGCGTCGTGAAGGTCATGTCAAGGTCGACTTGAATTTTTTAAATGGGAACCCCTATTTTTCATTGCATATTCTTGTAGCTTATCTCGAGAGCTTTCCAAAACACTATAATTAAGTACCTTTTTATTAAGTACTTTTTGAGTTGTAAGGCTTGAAATAATTTCTTAATTTTATATAAACCATAAAATATCTAGTAAACCATTCATTTTTCGATTATCTTACCTTCATACTTTTATGTACAAAATAATGAGAGGAATCAATTGGTGTAAAGAAAACACATAGTTGTTTCTAAGAAAAAATATGGAATTGTTAATTGCAAATTACATATTTTTTCTTAGAAACAACTATGTGTTTTCTTTACACCAATTGATTCCTCTCATTATTTTGTACATAAAAGTATGAAGGTAAGATAATCGAAAAATGAATGGTTTACTAGATATTTTATGGTTTATATAAAATTAAGAAATTATTTCAAGCCTTACAACTCAAAAAGTACTTAATAAAAAGGTACTTAATTATAGTGTTTTGGAAAGCTCTCGAGATAAGCTACAAGAATATGCAATGAAAAATAGGGGTTCCCATTTAAAAAATTCAAGTCGACCTTGACATGACCTTCACGACGCCACCCAAGGTCAATCAAATTTACCCATGTAATGCATTACTTTATCTTCAACAACTTTTGTCTGAAACATTTTTCAAAATAACCACTTCCTTTGCTTTAAAATGGGGTGTACGGGTGGTCTGAAACACCCGGTATATATATATATATAGAGAGAGAGAGAGAGAGAAAACAAGTGTTAAATTATTATAAAAAACTAAATAGTTTTATAATATATTTTTGTAATATAATTAGTACATATTTATATTTGTACGGTATATATATATATACGTATATATATATATATATATACAGGGTGAGGCAAAAGTATGGAAACCCCTAAATTTGTCGAAAACTATGCATTTTAAAAACAAATGTTTCAGACAAAGGTTGTATGGTTTCAAGTAATGCATTACGTAGCAATATCAGTGTAACCTTGAATAGCACCGTCAAGGTCACATAAAAATCACTTTGAATTTTTTAAATGGAATCCCCTACTTTTTATTATATATTCTTGTAGCTTGTTTCAAGAGTTTTCCAAAACACTATAATAAAGTATTTTTTCAGTGAGTAACTTTTCAAGTTATAAGGCTCGAAATAATTTCTTAATTTTACATAAACCATAAAATATCTAGTAAACCATTCATTTTTCGATTATCTTACCTTCATACTTTTATGTACAAAATAATGAGAGGAATCAATTGGTGTTAAGAAAACACATAGTTGTTTCTAAGAAAAAATATGTAATTTGCAATTAACAATTACATATTTTTTCTTAAAAACAACTGTATGTTTTCTTTACACCAATTGATTCCTCTCATTATTTTGTACATAAAAGTATGAAGGTAAGATAATCGAAAAATGAATGGTTTACTAGATATTTTATGGTTTATGTAAAATTAAGAAATTATTTTGAGCCTTATAACTTGAAAAGTTACTCACTGAAAAAATACTTTATTATAGTGTTTTGGAAAGCTCTTGAAACAAGCTACAAGAATATATAATAAAAAGTAGGGGATTCCATTTAAAAAATTCAAAGTGATTTTTATGTGACCTTGACGGTGCTATTCAAGGTTACACTGATATTGCTACGTAATGCATTACTTGAAACCTTACAACCTTTGTCTGAAACATTTGTTTCTAAAATGCATAGTTTTCGAAAAATTTAGGGGTTTCCATACTTTTGCCTCACCCTGTATATACATTATAAATATATTTATAAATATATATATATATATACATATATATATATATATATATTATAAATATATTAAATATTATATATATATATATATATATATATATATATATATAATACAAATATAATTATTTAAATATTATTCTTTATAATATGTTTATAATATGTATGTATATACATATATATATATATATATATATATATATATATATATACAGATACATATTCTAAACACATTATACAATAAAAATGCTATAAAAGAAACATTGAGCGCATATCGAAATATCGAGGAGCGTGACGCGTCGCGTGTTGCCCGTCTTTCGGTAGGAAGGAGACAGAAGACTGTATTCTGTCCTCTTCTACTATCCGAAGCTAGCCGAAGCGCCGAGCTCACACGTACGCTTACGTTCACATCCTCATTACCTCCTCCACGCCGTGTTGCATGTTGCTTGCGGCGGAGATCTGGCAGCTTTGTCTGAAAGTGATGTTGGCAGATTGTACGCGTGACTCTCGATCTTCACGATGCGATGGTCGAAGACGGGTTCCCCGCTGATGCTCTGAATGTCTCGCATAACGTCGAACTATCGCGCGGCTCTCGGTACGGCGAAACCCATAGATCGCAGAAAAGCGGCGTTGATGGTGGATAACCTTCCGACCAGTGTTGGGTAGTTTCTCTATACATGTATCTAGATACACGTATAGAGATACATTTGTGTATCTGAGCTGTATCTGAGATATATTTGAATTGTAGTATTTGTATCTGTATCTAGATACAAAAAACACAGTATCTGAACTGTTTTTCAGATACAATTTCAGATACATTTTCGTATATTTTTTATTTTTAGCGGAAAACGTATGTCTCTTTTTGAAGGTTATTTTTGAACCGCCTATTGTCAGAACCGCGTATTTGTCGTAAAGTCGTTATCATAAAAAATTAACTAATCACAATGAATATTCTTCTCTAAATTCAACTGTGGTTGGTCAATTTCTTACGACTACGACTTTACGACTCCCACTGTAGACCCCGCATAAGACTTAAGACTACGACTACCGACTACCGACTCATTGTAGACCCGGCATGATATAAAGATGCGTTTTGACATTCATCAATCTTTCGCTTTTAAGGAAAAGTTGATTGCCACTCGCCTTTTGTTGCACGATAAGTGTTTCCGTATTCTCCGTATTCCGTATTCTATGTGAAGGAGCCATTTGCTAAGCCTGGTAGCCTATGTAAATATTCTAGATGTAATTCGAAAAATACAGTGCTAAAAAAAGTTATAACCTAAAAATTGCTAGCAAAAATATTGCTAATTAATTTATAAAGATGTCTGCAACTCCTAGAATCTTAGATGGAGAACTATTTAAAATAATTTCCGACATTTCTGAGAATAAGAAGGAAAATTCGATGCAAGTAATAGCTGAATGTGTGACATGTAAAAATAAATACAGTGGGGCATTAAATGCAACAGGAAATTTTTATATGCATATTAAGGCAAGTATCTTTTTAAAAGTAGCACAGAAAATTAAAAGTTATATTTATATCTAAACATTTAATCTACCTAATAAAGTTTAAATCTTATTTTAGAATGTTAGCTAAATAATGTCTCATATATTTATTCTGACACATTTTTCTCAATAATTTGATGTCTCTCTCTCTCTCTCTCTCTCTCTTTCTCTCTCTCTCCTTATATATATTTTTTTCTTAATACAGAGAAAACATCCATCATTATTTAAAAAAGCTTTACAAAAGAAAGAAGCAGGACACAAAAATGCATTCTCAGAATCATGTGAGGTGTTCGATTCAGTACCTGCGAAGCAACCAAAACTGATGAAACAGAGTATATTAGTGAAGAACACTGTCTCAAAAGAACAGGTATGCAAAATTATACTCAACATAGAATTTTACAATTATATAAATATATATAAAAATATAAATAAATAAAAACTGTTGTATATTTATTTCTAGGTTATGAAACTTGTATTATCGTATATAATTGACGAAATGAGACCACTTGCAACTGTCGAAAAACCTTCATTCAAAAATCTTATATCGGGCTTATCAAATGTTGAGCTACCAACACGAAAAACTTTTAAAAAGAAAGTTGAAAAACAATTTAAATTGACCATTACTAAAATAAAAATGCAAGTTTCTAAAGCCCAGTTTGTGTGCACTACTGCAGATATTTGGAGTTGTACAAACCGAAGTTTTATGGGAATTACTTGCCACTATCTCGATGAGAGCTTAAGAAGAAAATCCTATGTACTGGCATGTCGCCGTATGAAATTTGCTCACACGCACATCGAAATAACAAAAATGCTATTTAATGTGCATCAAAATTTTGGATTATCTGTCGATAAGATCGTAGGGACAGTTACAGATAATGCTTCAAATTTTGGAAAAGCATTTCGTATATTTTCACTCGACGAAATTGAAGAAGAGCCAGAATATTTACAACACGAAGAAGACATTACTGTATCTGAATTTGAACTTCTAAATAATTTTGACGATGATGTCGAAGATTTTACTTTACCAACACAATATAAGTGTATGTCACATACATTGAATTTAATCGCAACTACAGATGCACGTGCAGCTCTATCCAATATTAGATACAAGAAATTATATAATTCTTCATTTGCTAAAGCAAGTGCATTATGGAATATAGTACATAAATCAACAAAAGCAGCAGATATTATTGAAGAAATAGCACATACTAAATTACTAATTCCTTGCCCTACTCGTTGGAATTCAAGTTATGATGCAGTTTGTAAATTACTATCGATTAAAAATCACTTAAACGAAATTTGTGATCGTTTAGAAAAGCCAAAGTTCAAAATGATCGAAATCGAGTTTTTTGAAGAATATATCGCAGTAATGAAGACTTTAGCATGTACCATTGATTTGCTACAGGGAGAAAAATATTGTTATTTAGGATATGTTTTGCCAGCTTTGCTGCAACTTAAAATTGATTTGCAGTCTCTTCGCGATTTATCTAATTGTGAACCCTTGAGAAATACTTTAATAGATGGCATCGACAAAAGATTTAGAAATAATATATTTGATTTTGATAATACATGTAGCAAACCTTACGTTATTTCATCTTTGACTATTCCTAAACTTAAGCTAAAATGGCTGAACTTGATATCAGAAGCAGGATTTTTTCCAAAAATGACTCTGGATCACGAATATTGCAAAAACTTGCTTATTACAGAAGCAAAAAAATGTACAGATTTAAAAAATGAAACCAAAGTACCTTCTGATGTCTCTTCAACATCTTCTGTAGAAGATGACCAATTTTTAAAATTTTTAAAACCTCAAGACACAGAAATAACAACTAATAGTGATATCGATATGGAAGTTCTTTCTTATTTATCAGATAAACAAAAGGATATTACGTCAATTGCACGTTTTCCCCACATGAAAAATTTATTTTTTAAATTTAATACAATTTTACCTTCATCAGCACCACTTGAGCGATTATTTAGTACTGGTGGTCAAATTTTAATACCGCGGCGAAATAGATTGGGTGATGATATGTTTGAAGCATTTTTGATTTGTAAAACTAATAATAACTTATATTAAAAATATATAAAAATATTTTTAAAATATAAATAGTAAAAATCAATATTATTAAAAATACAGATTTGTTTTGGCTACATATATAATTATATTACCTCTTTTGTTTTACCTGTAAATATGCATAAAAGCATATTTATAAAAAGTATATATTTTAAAAAGTATATTCATTTATGTTATTATTAGGTTTGCTTAGGTGACTTAGGTCAAAATATATGTACATATATCTGATTATTTTTAGAAGATATATCATCAATGATTATTAATTGTATTAAATACAAACGCTTTTTAAATAATATATTTTTACTAATAATAAAACGCCATTTGAATCTATTTTACCGAGATTATTATGCAACTAGTCATAGTAGTCATTTAGTTATTTTTATCTTTAATTTTTGCAGTTTTATTTGGTGTATTCAAATAACTCATAAATATATGTCGTTTACTTATATAAATCTCCACTTCATTATTCTTATTTAATAAAATAACATTTAAAAGTATCTGATAAGTATCTGCGAGATACTTTTAAAATATCTAAGTATTTGAAGTTATATACATTTTAATTTGTATCTGTGTCTATATCTAGATACATTTTTTTCACATGTATCTGTATCTGTATCGAGATACATTTTAAAAGTATATTACCCATCACTGCTTCCGACGCTCCTCTCCCTTGAGCGCGCGACTCGAGTTCCCGCGACGCGAATACGATCACCACCGCTGCTGCCGCGATGCGACGTCGTAGCGTTAGATCCGTTAAGGCGTCTTTAGATGGAAGCGTTTAGCGTCAAGCGTCGAGCGTCAAAAACACGTGCGCAGCACCCTTGCGCATAATTCTGAACAGGCAGATTCCAGCATCTTGACGCTAAAACCGCTAAAACAATGTCTAGTAACAAAATTTTAATAAATACGGTAGAGGTAAGTAGATTGTATATTCTTAATAGAAAATGTATTAATATATATAATATATAATAAATATAATAGATATAATAGATGTAATAGATATCATTATACAATATATATTATAGAATTGCGCGATTAGTAGCGTATTACAACATAACCAAACAGAAGGAATAATTGGCATAAATATATGTTTTCTAAATACAACATGAATATTATTTATTACAATGTATTCTTTGTATAGGATATAACGTGTGGAGTGTGCACGTAACTTTTTTTTGTTTCTTATATTCATGATTAATAATGCTGCTGCATTCTAATAACCATTGATGATAACGATAATTAACTGACATTTTATTGATAATATTTGATAATAATGATAATATTGATAATATTGATAATAATGATAATATTTGATAATATTCCGCAATTTAGATGATTTACTGACTGCTCCAGCGTTTCAACAAATCACTAGGCACACTGCGCATGTCACACTTTTTGACGCTTTAACGCTCGACGCTAATACGCTCCCATGTAAAGGCACCTTTAACGAGCATCACGCAACGCGCGCGATTCGCCCTATTCCCCCGTCCTCGTATCTCGCCGCGTTCGTTCTATCGTCTACGTTGTATGTGCAACCGAATCGAGATCTCCTCGTCGCGGAAATCGATCAATCGATCATCCTGATCGACGACGCGCAGCGATATGTCGGTCATGAGTCGCGCGATGACCGGCAGATAAATGATTTGCCTCGGGATCTCCGACACTATATCCCGGCGGAATGTTCGGCGCGAATTCGTGTAACGTGTGAGCGGATCTCTCGTTTATGTACGCGCCCGTCGTCAAGTTGCACTCGACGCGAATCGTGTTAACCGCGATAATGCTCACAGGCTTATCGGACGCGTACCCTTTGTTCAGTCGTAATTAGAGGTGAGCAAATCTGTTCTCACTTCCGCTCGTTCCCGCCAGCGAGACTGGATTCTCGATACTCAGATTATCGCTGTTATCGAGAATAGAAACTCGGGAACGAGCGAGTCCCGAGTCTCGATGTTCTATTAGATGCAGTAGGGGTAGGTAAGATTCAGGATTCAACAACCGAAATCGAAACGACTCGGTGTTGTACGCAATACATGACAATAAATTCGTGAAAAAAATGGCATTTTTTCTATTTAATTATTTAAACAACTTTAGCTTTAAATCTAAAAATTATTAATAAAATAAAATGAAAAAAATAGTAAGATAATTTTTTAAAATAATAAATAAATTTTGTGAATAAAGAAGGTAATAAAACAAGAAAAATTAATGTCATTTAATAACACAAAACATTAATGTCATTTAATAACACAAAACATTAATGTCATTTGTTCCGGAATAGCGTGTTAGCGCGAAAGCTCTAAATATCTCAGTAATATTTCATGGTCTCAATCATACTTTAATTGAAACTCGCTCGATCGGTGAAACCATCGCGCTATCATTAAGCAAATACATCGTCGTAAACATCAAGAATTCGATGCTGTCTATCATTGTTTTTCTTCCCATACTCTCCGCATTGTCAATAGTCGAATTTAAGACTCGAATAGCCAATCAGCTGAATAGCCAATCCGCATTTTCTGCCTGCCTTCGTGGCCGAATTTATTGAAAGATTCTCATTCTCAGAACGGTCATCGAAGCAATCACATCGCGAATTATCCTCACACGTTGTCGATTACCGCTCGTCTCGCTTTAAGTGCTGACTTAATAAAACTTCATAGTTATCGTTTCCAAGCCTAGTGCGTTATTCTTTGATCACCTAGCCGATCTACGATTTTTACCGCCTTGACCACCGAGCCTTCTTACAAGGCGAACCCAGCCTGAACGCGCATAAACCGGGTGCGCACATTTATTGGTCCTTCGAGCCGGATTCGGAGTCAAGGAGCATTGTCGTTTGTGCATCGGCTGTCGTCGTTATCGCAGTGAAAACAGGGCAAGTCGCCATGACATCACTGGATGAGCTTCTGGTAAAGCAACACCAGTTAATGAATTCCATTCACCGTACGCTACCAAATTTCAAGAAAATGGGACAAGCTAAGATGACATACGCTGTGGTACAGGGCAAAATTACGTTCTTGAAGGAAAAGTTCTTGCATGCCAGGATCTGGACGCGAAAATTCTTTCGCACGTCGACATCAAAGGTAAGGAGACCTACGTCTCAGAAAACCACTTCGTCGCTTGTAAAGACGCTCGAGGAAGCACTGGACTACCTGTCGGAGGCTCTCGCTAAACTCACTAGCACTGGTAAACCCGGAGACCAAACCGTGAGTCATAACTCTGATTCGTCTACTAATCCATCGCCTCAACTTCCGCGGATCAGCTTGCCGACTTTCAACGGAACTTTCAACCGTTGGGAAAGCTTTCGCGATCGATTTAAAGCAATTATTATAGATAATCGCAATCTCACGAATGTCGATCGACTGCAATACTTATGTTCAAGTTTATCGGGCGATGCAAGTAACGCGCTCAATAATCTCGCGATTACCGATGCTAATTTCGCTGTCGCATGGGACATTCTTACGTCGCGTTATGAAAATAAGTGCCGCTTGATCAACGGCCATTTACAAACTTTGTTCTCGCTGTCGCCGCTCTCGTCCGAAACCTTCAAAGACCTTCAAACGTTGCGTGACACAGCGAATATGTCGATTCAAGCGCTCAAAAACCTCGGTTGTCCTGTCGATAGGTGGAGCGAAATTTTAGTGTTCCTTATCTCTCAGAAATTAGATAAATCCTCCAGAAAAGCGTGGGAATCGCGATTAGGCGAAACCATCGATTATCCTCCGTACGCCGAGTTAGATAAATTTCTAGAATCACGTATTCGCGCTCTTGAAGTTATCGCGCCGTCTAAATCCGACAATGCGGCTAATTCGCAAAAATCGACTAAAACAAAATCGATCGCCTCTCATTCGGCCACAACTGCGAATCCATCGTGTCCGATCTGTAAATCGTCGCATTCGTTATTTCAGTGTCCGTCTTTCTCCGCCTATACTCCATCGCAACGCTACGATTATATTAAAAAAGAAAATCGTTGCATAAATTGTCTTGGGTGCAAACATTCACAGAAAAATTGTAAAAGCGTTCGGTCATGTAAGACTTGTCATCAACGGCATCATACTTTGCTCCATTTCACGGATGATTCAAAGCCTAACAAGGAGGAATCGGCCTCAATCGTTGAATCAAAGGATGTAAAACCGAATAACGAAGTCGCATCACATTTGATGTCGAATATTATGATGCCGAGATCGACAATACTTTTGGCCACCGCTCGCGTTCGCATATACTCGCCGCACGGACGCTGTGTTCGTGCTCGCGCATTACTCGATCAAGACTCCGTCGCCACGTTAATCTCGTCGAACATCGCTCAGCGCTTACGCCTAGCAAAGGTGAAGCGCATAACGCGTATCACCGGAATAGGAGAATCGCAATCGGTATCGCGTTACGCAGCACATATCCGCGTAACACCCTCCGCCGGTGATCATCCTGCCTACTCGACTATCGCTTACATAATCAATTCATTGTCGAAATACTTACCTAATCGTATCAATTCGTCGTGCCAATGGACGCATACATCTTCTCTCGCCGATGATGACCCCATGAGTTCAGACCCTATCGATGTCATCATCGGAGCCGACCTTTACGGCCAGCTCTTGCTGGACAGTATCCGTAGGGGTACCGATACCGAGCCTATCGCGCAGCACACAACTCTCGGGTGGATATTATCCGGACCCACTTCATCATCTCAATCTCGTTCTACGAGTTCCATGCTCGTTCACCACGGAACCTTTCTCGAAACATTAGACGTCGATCTGCATCGCTTTTGGGAGGTCGAAGAAATACCTCGCAAACAGTCTCTGAGTCCCGAAGAAAAACAGTGCGAGGACCATTTCGCAGTCACTCACTATCGCACGCCGGAGGGAAAATATGTTGTTCGACTACCGTTCAAGAGCGACCCTCCTATCGAGATCGGAGAATCGCGCTCCACCGCGCTGTCGAGTCTATATCGCGCTGAACAACACTTTCGTCGCAATCCAACCAAAGCTACTTTATATCGCGATTTTCTTGAAGAATATGAGAATCTCGGTCATATGATTAAAACACCTGACATCGAGCCATTCGCAAATCTATCATATTCCGCACCATGCAGTCTTTCGTGAAACGAGCATTACCACTTAACTCCGTGTCGTCTTTAACGCATCGTGTCGCACGTCAAACGGTACGTCACTAAACGATCATCTGCTGGTCGGTCCGAAATTGCAAAATGACCTTATCGCGGTTATCCTTCAATGGCGGCAATTCCGATACGTTTATACAGCCGACATTGCCAAAATGTATCGGCAAATCTTAGTAGATCCTCAAGACGTTGATTATCAACGAATCTTGTGGCGTCCTACGCCCTCCGAGTCAGTCGTCGAATATCGTTTGCTCACTGTCACGTACGGCACGGCGTCAGCCCCGTTTCAAGCGCTCCGCGTCTTGAAGCAGTTGATTATCGACGAGGGATCCAACTTCCCGCTAGCAGTTGCCGTCTTACATCGTCTGCTTTACGTCGACGATTGTACGTTCGGAGCCGATAGTCCAGAACTTGCGCGTCAGATTCGAAACGAGCTAATTTCACTTTTAAACAAGGGAGGCTTTAGTTTACGAAAATGGGCAAGTAACTGTCCAGATTTGTTATCGGACATTGACCCTCATGATCATGGTCTCGCGTGTAACAAAGAACTGCAAATCGACGAGTCACTAAAAATTCTTGGTGTCGTGTGGAACCCAAAGGATAATAGCTTTCAGTTTCGCATAACGACATTAGAATCTCCCGGACAAACTAAGCGTGCGGTTCTCTCGTGTATCGCGAGGTTATTCGACCTGTTAAGTTGGATAACGCCCGTAGTAATTGCCGCGAAGATATTTATGCAGCGCTTATGGCTACTGAAATGTGATTGGGACGACACACTGCCGTCGGACCTTCTCGATCAGTGATGTGAATACCACCAACAATTACCACAGCTCGAATTGATCGATTCCTCGGTGGACAAATTATGAATCTCGTATCGCTTCCCGCGAGTTGCACGAATTTTCAGATGCCTCAACAAAGGCATACGCAGCCGTCGTGTATATTCGCATTGTACCGATAAACAGACCCGCTACAGTGTTGCTTCTTGTCGCTAAATCGAAAGTCGCACCGATCAAAACATTGAGCGTTCCGCGTCTCGAACTTTCCGGCGCGTTACTTCTCGCGCGTTTAATGTCATTTGTTCGTTCGAACCTCCAACTTCAAAATTTGCAGTGTCACTGTTGGACTGACTCAACCATCACCTTAGCGTGGCTAAAACAAACGCCCTCACAATGGAAAATATTTGTCGCGAATCGGGTTGCGGAAATTCAAACTCTGCTACCAACAGCAGTCTGACGACATGTCCCCACAGCTGACAATCCCGCCGATTGTTCATCTCGCGGTGTGAACCCGAGGACTCTCGCGAGTTGCGCTCTTTGGTGGTCTGGGCCTTCATGGCTTAAACAATCCCCTCAACATTGGCCGAGCTCATGCTCCATCGTGTCTGAATCCGATCTATGCAATGAGAAACGTCTTGTTGTACATATTTGCATTCCGCGCGTTACGGATTCTTGGGATCTCGCCACGCGTTACTCTTCATGGTCCAAACTCCTGCGAGTGACTGCATATCTATCTCGATTCATAACTAATCTTCGCTATCGTCTAAAACCCGAATCACAGAAAGTCGCTTCACATAATACATCGCTCGCGTTATTACAGCACGAAGTGCAAGCCGCCAAAATCTTTTGGCTCAAAACAATACAATTCGAAACATTCGCGCAAGAGATTTCGCAGCTCACGCAAATTAAACGTCAAGGAAAAGCGTACTCGTCACGCTTAACCCATACCTCGATGTCGACGGACTGATTAGAGTCGGAGGACGACTAGAGAAATCCGACCTTCCTGTATCTACCAAACATCCGATCGTCCTACAATCTCATCCATTGTTGTCGCTTATTATATCGCATGCCCATGACAAAACTCTTCATGGGGGTCCTCATCTAACTCTCGCCTATCTTCGCACCGAATTCTGGATCCTACGAGCTCGGACAATAGTGCGAGCAGTCTTGCACCGGTGTATTAAGTGTGCTCGCGAAAAGGCCAAGGTCGTGGAAGAGCTCATGGGAAATTTACCTAATGTTCGCGTGAACAAATCAGTTCATGCTTTTGAACATACCGGTGTCGATTATGCAGGACCGATACTCGTGCGAAGCGCGCCTGGATGTGGCCATAAAGCTCACAAAGCTTATATCGCGTTGTTCATATGTATGACAACACGAACAATTCATTTAGAGCTGGTAAGCGACTATAGCTCAGACGCCTTCCTCGCCTGTTTCCATCGCTTTGTATCGCGCCGTGGAATTCCGAACTCGATGTATTCGGATAACGGCACCACCTTCCAAGGTGCTGATCGCGAACTCGTTGCTTCGTATAACGCGGCCGTTCGCAATTCTAATTTCTTAAACAAACTATCGATCGATCGCATAGCGTGGCATTTCCTTCCCCCGTCAGCGCCACATTTCGGTGGGTTATGGGAGGCAGGAGTGTGCAGCGTTAAACATCATCTAAAACGATGTATTGGAGCTCATACGCTTACATATGAAGAGATGAATACGCTATTGTGTCGTATCGAGACGTGCCTAAATTCACGACCAATCGCCGCCACCTCCGATTGTCTCGATGATTACCGCGCATTGACGCCCGATCATTTTTTGATCGGCGATAATCTTATCGCGATACCAGAACCTAGCGTTCTCCAGTTGTCGGAGAATCGATTGTCGCGCTGGCAACTTGTACAGCGAATAACCGAGGTTTTTTGGAGGTTTTGGACGAGCGATTACTTGCATACCCTCCAACAACGACCAAAGTGGCGTGTCGTTCAAAAACTGGCCAAGATCGATCAAATTGTTCTGTTGCGTAATAATCTCGCTCCACCAAGTCAGTGGGAACTCGGTCGCATTACAGCCTGTCATCCCGGTGATGATGGACTCACGCGCGTCGTTACCGTTAAAACCGCGAATTCGGAATATAAGCGACCTATTGTAAAGCTTTGCTTTCTCCCGATTGATATTAACATCGAAACCGAACGAGATGCGCGCAAGGTGGGCGGTCCACTCTCATAATGCGTACACCATCCCGGAGCAAAACCGGCTATATCTGTATATATGTACATAAACTTTGTCATTCGTGTGAAATTTAAATGTTGTAACTGTCAGTGAAAATTATGTTATCAAAACTCTAATGTACTCATGATCAGGCGTTCACTTTGATCGTCGAATGTAAACATTCGAGGCGGGCGGTATGTTCCGGAATAGCGTGTTAGCGCGAAAGCTCTCAGTAATATTTCATGGTCTCAATCATACTTTAATTGAAACTCGCTCGATCGGTGAAACCATCGCGCTATCATTAAGCAAATACATCGTCGTAAACATCATTTAATAACAACAAACATTTAAAATAGAGCTGAAAATGTGAATATGTATGTATGTGTGTGTGTGTGTGTGTGTGTGTGTGTGTGTGTGTGTGTGTATTATCCGAAATGTATGTGTGTGCAAATAAAACATGTAAAACTTTAAATATAATAAATAAAATAAATAAATAAAATATTAGGACTGTGAATTAATTTTGAGGGATTTTTTGTAAATTCAAGGTTTTATTATTGTGAAAAATTGTGTACATTATTATTTTTCAAAGTATTATCGCTAGCCACTACTTTTTCCTATCTTTCTGGCAGCATACGAATTCCATGTCGAAAGAACAACTCATCTTTTGATGCTATCCACCAATCGATCCAATTTTTCGTCTCTTCGTAAGATTGGAAGCGTTGCTTAGCCAGGTGTTCCATGGATCGGAACAAGTAGTAATCCAATGGAGCAATATCTGGTGAATATGACGGGTAAAACATCCCATTTCAGCGTTTCTAAGTATTTTTTGACTACACGAGCAACATGTGGTCGAACGTTTTGTCATGTTGAAAAATTATTTTATCGTGCCTTTGCTCGAATTGCGGCCGTTTTTCCTTCAATGCACGGTTCAAACGCATCCATTGTGTTCGGTAGCGTTCACCAGTGATGGTTTCATTCGGTTGAAGCAGCTCATAGTACACAACACTAAGCTGGTTCCACCAAATACAGAGCATGAGCTTCGAACCATGAATATTCGGCCTTGCCGTCGATGTTTGCATGAGGCAAACCCCACGATTTTCTACGCTTAGGATTATCGTAGCGTATCCATTTTTCATCGCCAGTGATGATACGATGCAAAACACCCTTTCTTTTTTGCCGTTGAAGCAATTGTTCTCACGTAAAAAATCGCCGTTCAATCTCTCGGCTTCAATTCGTATGACACCCAATTTCCTTGCTTTTGAATTATACCGAGTGCATTTAAATGTTTGGAAACTGTTGTGCGATCAACATTCAACGATTCAGCAAGTTCATCTTGCGTTTGACATGAATCTTGGTCGAGTAATGCTTCCAATTCCTCATCTTCGAACTTTTTCGGTTAACCAGGGCGTTCTTTGTCAACTGTATCGAAATAACCACTTCTAAAACATCGAAATCAATACTCACACGTTTTTATCGATGAAGTATGTTCACCATAAGTTTCCAACAGCACTCGATGACTTTCAGCAGCACTTTTCTTTGAATTAAACAGGAAAAGTAAAACTTCCCGCAAATGGTGTTTTGTTGGCTCGTAATTCGAGATCTTCGGAGCTGAGAAAAAATATGTTGTTTACACTTAAGCAAAATGACACATAATAAAAAGTAAAGTCTAATGACAGAGCTTTGACATGAATATAGTTACAGAAGTGTCCGATGCGATATAGCATAAGTTACGCCATCTGTTGTAAATCCCTCAAAATTAATTCACAGTTCTAGTATAATACAATAAAATAAAAATAAATTAAATAAATAAATACAATATAATACAATAAAAATAAAAAAAATAAAATAGAAATAAAATAAAATATAATAAAATATAAATGGATAGAAAATCGATTAATGTGTTAGCATTAGGCGCGGGATCGCTCCCGACTGGGAACCAATGCGCGGGATGCGTTATAGAATCAGAGCCGTTCTCACTTAAACAAATGTATTTCACAAAGAGATGTCGAAATCATTACAATTTAGTCACATACTTTAATTAATCACGCAACAATTAATTAGTCTTCTACTGATCGTTAGAACACATTCCTTTTGCATACGCTTTCGGGATTTCTACACGGTAATAAAAGTGGCCGAGATTCCGAACACGCGACGAAACAGAATTTGAGTTTCGGACTTTACCACGCTCGTAACCGATAAGATAAAACTTCTCTTCGGTCTCCTTTGCGGTCTTGATTATCCACGACGAACTATTAACTTGCACCGAGAATTTCACTCGCGATACTTGTGAACAACGATTCATGAGACGCGAGATGTTAAAGCAACGAGTGATGAAACAAGAAGCAGAAGGCAAAACGGAGCAAAAGCGGAAGCCTTCTTCCCGCTTACGTGGACCAATTAATTGGTGACGCATCATAAATCGATCGCGGATTGAATCGATAGATCCTGCGCTGAAATGAGTCGAATCCGTTAGCGCACGGTGCGATAGAGCACGAACCTGATAGCGCACCAACTTTGCACCAAGTATAACTTTGGGTTGGTGCGCTATCGGGTTGATGCGCTATCGGGACGTAGGCTATCGGGAATTGTGTTCAATTGTGTTTTTTGTATGCTATCGGTTTCGTGCGCTATCGTACCGTGCGCTAACGGGACTCTCCCCGCTAAAATTGGGCGCAAGCTCGCAGTTAGAATACAGCGCCAGGATCTTTCATTTAATGCGAAAGGATGGCGCTAACTGTATCAGAATAAGAGCGAGAGAGTTTTCGGCGGAGAGGGTTTCGTCTGCACGAGCATTTGATGCTTGCATAACCGAAAACCGCTTCCGCGATCCAGATTTCGATCGGAGCAAACCGAACAATAAATATAAATAAAATTTGTAACGATGCATCCTTGCACCCCCCTAATTATGCCCAGCATGCGAGCTAAAAGCTGCCGCCCGGCAGAACACCGCCGGGCAAAGGGCAGGGAACGTAGCGCCATATTTTTTTTAAATTCCGCAACGGCTAAATATCGAGCCAGACCGAATCGGCGAAGCAAGCCGAAAACGGCCGACGAGCGCCGAGCGAAGGAGTTAAATCTCCCCGCGTCCGGTTCTGCCGCGCTCCCACGAATGGAACCCACATCGTTCCGTCTTTTCGTCCGCTCGGTGAGGGCAATTCTAATGTACGTCGGCGCGGGCTAATTAGCCCAGTATAAAAAGGGGTCTGTCAACCAGATGAATACCTTTTTATCCAAGCTTCTCGAGCGAGCAGTCGCAAAAGAAAGCCACACATTAAAGCGTCGAAAAGATGTGCGACCAAGCGGTGGGGTGCTCTCCACCACGCCTGGGAGATCTCAGGGGTCCGAATAAAGTAGACACATCCATTTTTTACGTGCAAAACTAAATTGGGGCGCACCCCGATTTAACCGGGAGATCTCGGTACGCACTCAGCATCCATCCTAAGCCCAGTCAGTGCATACGGAGGTAGAGAGGAGAGCTGCCCCCAGCGGGTTGTTTCCGCTAGCCCTGACTATCCTTGGAATCCCGACAACACCATTCGGGGAATATACCGCACGATTCCGCGAACGCAGGGAAAAGATCGCATGCAAAAAACAGCGTAAAAACGCACCGCTTACTTCATCGACTGCGCCGCAACTGAAATTAGATTCAATCAGCTGATTTCCGAAAATCACTCGTTGCACGAAAACGCAACGACCGTTTCCAGCCGGACTTGCATCATCCGGAACGCGCTTAAAACCTGTATAGCATCCCAGAAGCGCATTTTTCCACGTTGCATACAAGCGGGATAAACGTCGGCCGCTTTTTGAAACATTTAATCCGGCGGTACAACGATCGAGCGAAAACTCGTAGCTTATCATAGGAACATCGCGTTTTTGCGCTCAAGGAATTTCACGCGCGCGCGCACGCACCCGACCGATTCACGCGCCGTATCATTCGAGATACTCACACACACACACACACACCATTGACATAACTGTATATACTCAACACTCAAATACATACATTTATTAAATAACCACGCGTATTTTTTTTGCTGCGCTTGCTTAACCGATCCTTGAAGATACGACTGCGGCTATCCGCGACCCTAACGGATCACGCCCGTTACATTGGCGCCCAAACAGTTTTCTATAGAGGCAATGGAGAAAAATGAAAGCGTGGGTATACCGTTTGAATAAAGAACAGTTAAAAGAAATGGCGCAAAATTTGCAAATAGACGACTCCGGGTCACTAGAAGAGTTACGCAAAAAAATTAGCCGATATTTAGAAGACCATCCCGATGAGTTTGAGACCCGGGTGGGGGAAAGTAGTAGGCAGCAGGCACCGGTGTAGTTGACTATAACCATACGGAAATGCAGGGTTCCGTACACCCACCGCGATGAATCCGTACGGAAATATACCGGCGGTCGGGAAAATGATGAACCAAATGCGGAAGTGGGGCTGCCATTTTGACGGCAAAGATCCGGCCGCATTTCTAGAAAGGGTGGGAGAATTAAGATAAGCTTATGCGTTTACCAAGTCGCAATTATTACAAGGGTTACCAAAATTATTACGAAGGGATCCACTGCTCTGGTTTAGAAATCTACACGATACCTGGGACCCCATATTCTAAATACTTTTTTATCGATAAAAGTGGCACTAAAAGTGATCTCTAAGTTTTCTGACTATAAGTCACTTTTACAGGTATTTTTACTGATAAAAGAGGATTCAGAATATAGGTCATTTAATAACTATTTAATAGTCATTTTTTAATAGTCGCGGTTTATTTTTTAGAATGATGCCACAAACGTTAACTTCGTTTTGGGACATATTGCAAACCGATTGCAAAGAACTGCAAATGATAATGAAATGATATTATCAGAAAAACAATTTTTAACTGACTTGTGGCGTATGGCAACGCCAGATTCTTACAGGTATGAATCATATTTTGTAATATTATTTAATAGCTATTAAATAATATTACAAAATATGATTCATACCTGTAAGAATCTGGCGTTGCCATACGCCACAAGTCAGTTAAAAATTGTTTTTCTGATAATATCATTTCATTATCATTTGCAGTTCTTTGCAATCGGTTTGCAATATGTCCCAAAACGAAGTTAACGTTTGTGGCATCATTCTAAAAAATAAAGGAATGCTTTTTATGAAAAGTAAGAAATGTTTTTATGAGTGTTTATGTTACAATATGAAATATAAAAAATAATAGTATATATAATAATAATATTAATAATAATAATAATAATAAAATAATAATAATAAAAATTGTAATTTTACCTAAAATGGTTCTTAAATTCTATTGTGTTCGCGATAACGCGGAGAAATAAGCGAGGCGTGAGCGAGACACGAGAACGAGACGCTCAGACGAGGAAATTGAAGAGACACCAGAAGTGTTAATAAAATATATACATATATTTATGCATATAATATTTATACATATATAATAAAATATATTTATTGTGACGTTGCCGTCCTGTCGCGCGTCCATCCGCCCCGGTTTTAACGGGGCGCGGGTCGAGCGGCCGCGCCAGAGTCCACGACGAGAGAACACTATCGAATTCCCCGGAGAGATGAGCGATATTACCCTTTTGTTGCGTTTATTAATTTTTGTTTGTAATTTTTTTGTAACGAGCAAATTTCGGGCAACCCGCCGGAGAAGATTCGGAAGGCGAGGGGAGCAACGAGGGATTACTGGCAACCGGCGACGTGGCGCTTAACAGCAAACGACAGCGGAGGAAATAGCGCCTGTGAAATTGAAACACCGGAAGACGAGGAGGGTAACATCGCCCCTTCCCCGGTGGTAAGGCCGGAGGCCCGACCTAAGCTACCCTCCGAGGGAGAGCGAGAGCAACGGCAGAACCTCCATCGGGCCCTTGTAAATGGGCCCGCGACAGCCGAAGATTCGACAGCTTCGCGAAATTCCACGCGAAAGTGCTGGAATTGTGAGGGCGTAGGTCACATTTCACGAAATTGTAAAGCCGCTTCGCGAGTGCACTGCTATCGTTGCGGTCGAGCGGAAGTGACGTTACGAACGTATCCCGACTGTTCGGGAAAAGAGTAGAGGAGTCGAATAATGGGGGGGGACCCGACTCCTATTCAACCTCAACCCCCTTTTCGTGTCGTTAATTGTTCTAGTGAAGTCTCGCATAATCAATTGACTTTCTTCCAAAACCCCTCCCCTCTACCGTTAGGCGAGCTAGTCGGCCCGTAGCGAAGCAGGCTATTATTTTTCGCATTCTTTGTAGTTCTGTGGAAAACTAATGCGTGAAAGACCGCATCTGGCGCCCAACCTATCGAGATATCGAAACGGCCTCCGCTCCGTCGCGGCTCGCGTGAGAACGTCCTCCATCTCGGTTCCTCAGAACGCGAGTACATTAATTTCGTTATTTTTTTTTACGGCGTTTCCGCTCCCCCGCGCACGCTCCCATCCAACACCTCGAGGAGTGTTGCGGATAAATTAGAATTGAAAAGAAACGTCGCATTATATATTTATATATTTATAAATTTCTCTCCGTATTACAATATTCACGGGCGCACTAATCCGTTCTTTTCGAACCGAGAATAGTCGAAAATCAGCACTGAGCTTTGAATCATTGAAATCCGCGAGCAACGGAAAAACGTTTAAAGAGCGATAGAGCGATAAGAGCGCGTCAAAGACTTCGAGCAATAAGAAGACCGCGTTCGCCGGGCCGTTAATTTATAATCGAGTCCTTCTGGTAAGATCCCGATTTTTCAAGAGCTCGACTGTTACTGAACTTTGTTTGAATTTTACTGTCTAACGCTTTATTTATTAAATCTTGGATCTTTTCAGAAGGGCGAGTGTTGTTTGTATTATTTCAGACAAAGCGATATACCGTTTTAACGGCTGTCAGGAGCGCCAAACGCGCGAACGCGCCCCCGCCTTCTCGTTGTTTGAGTTTGAACATATTGTATTGAATGATGGAACAATTTTTTCGACAAAACCTTCAATTTTAGGAATATTTTTCCTTTTATCTTTTTTTACTTTTAATTTTACACAAGTATATATTATACCATCAATATCATCATTCTCTTCAAATATTGAACTATCAAAAACGTCTATAATATTTATTATAACAGGAATAATGGCATGTTCCATTGTGACCACTTGTGACATTTTTATTATTAATTTCACACAATGCTATCACTGCAAGTACTACAGCCTGGTTCATTTACGTAGCAATTATAGTACTTTGAGCATTCGTGAACCACTCCTCTGAAGGTATTTGTAACGTAACGTTCAGAGCATTTGATAGCGTTTACTGGACCGCATCCTTCGTCTCGCGATGCTTCCGCCACGCTTGTAAGGCGCGAGATACAAACCGCGACTTTCTATCGTTCGATTGTGTCGTAGCTCTTCTAATTGTCGACGCGCGGCTTTGCCATCGCTCACCATTTTCGCCACGCCGGCCGCTCCGCAAATCAGCGATCTTAATGCTCCGAGCGCCGGCAACAGCGGCAAGAAGCCGCCGCGTTTCGCCACGAGAAGAGCTCGTTTTTTCGTCCTCCTCGTCATAGTCGTTCTCCTCTTGCCACCATCACCTTTCTTCGCGGTCCAACCATGCCCATCCCTAGTTTCATCTTCGCCTTCATAGTTGCCCATAGGCGCCGCTATTCTCTTGCCGAGAGTCAAATCCCCGGCCCGGATACGCTCGAACGCTCTCGCTCCGAGCTCTCGATCCGCGACGTGTCGATCGGCGAGATCATTGCTCCACGAATAGGCGATGTCGTACTCGCGGCAAGCCGCGTCCAGCGGATTTACTCCTCGATCGCCTCGCTTTGCGAGATGAGTACCGGGATCGCAAAACTGATATCCGAGTATATGTAGTTCGAATGGAAAGGCGTTTATAGTTCTGTCGAGTAAATCTCTACAGCCGACGGCGGCCGTCGCGGCGTTCTCAGCGTATCTCATACGCTCCGATCGCCGACGCGCTCATCGTTACGCCATTTCGTTTTCTATGCACATACTGCAGTTTATGATGCGCGGCAGCGGACCGTCGATATGCGTTCGTTGCTGGTTGATTGTGATGCTTATGACAGAGACGATGATGCTGCACATCCGGATCATCCTTCAGATGTATGAGCAATTTGTCCCACAATCGATCGACGAATTCATCGTACTTGTCCAGCAGAAGCTTCTTCGGAACGTATTGCAACTGATCGTCGCTGAGTCCGAGAATATCGGAATCGTTCACTAATAGAATAAACATGACGAAGCGTCGCGCGCGCGCAGGCGTCAAACGCGCGTAACTTTATCGCGTCACCGTCGATCGGACACCCCTCACGGTGCGATCGTTTTCCCTCTATATATACGTTTGCGAGCGCGAATTCTCGCTCGTTGCTCGCGCGCGAGTCTGCGCACTGACGCGTAGGTTCGCTCGCGACAACAGGAAAAAATCGTAAGAAAGAGAGAGAAAAGCGATGCGTTTCGTGCGTCAACCGATCGCGATAAAAGTGTCTAACGTCGATGATAAGACGCTCGATGAACGAAAAACTGCGAAAACACGGTCATCTGTTATCGACCGCGATTTGCTGCGTAATCTGCGGTCCCTCTAATTGCGGTAAAACGAACGTATTGATAAGCCTTCTGGAGAACTTTTACAGCATGTGATTCGAGAACGTGTACGTTTACTTGAAATCGTTACATCAGCCTAAATATATTTGGAGAAGTTGTTAAAACCGATGCAGGATTTCGGTTATTTCACATATTCGAACAATACCGACGTCATCCCGCCTAACGAGATGCTACTGAACTCGATATTCATGTTCGACGACATGGCCTGCGACAAACAGGACGCCGTGAGGGAGTACTTCGCCATGGGGCGTCACGCCGAAGGTCGATTGCTTCTATATGTGTCAGTCGTACGCTAAGATACCTAAACATCTATACGCGACAACGCGAAACTATTGATATTCTTTAAGCAGGACGATACTAATCTGAAACACGTGTACAACGATCACGTGAATACCGATATGCCGTACGACGATTTTCACGGGAGCGGTGCAGTCGGACACAGTACAATTGGACACGGAGCAAATGGACACAAAATATTGCACACGGTTCATTTGGACATGGTTCAATTGGACACATAAAAACGCACACCGATCAGTTGGACACGAAAAAATGCACACCATTCAGACATACATCGTTCAATTGCACATCGTTCAATTGGACACCGTTCAGTCGACCACGAAAAAATGCACACCAATCAGTCGGCCACGAAAAAATGGGGAGTGGCTCATTGGCGCACAGTACAATTGGACACGTTGCAATTGCGCATCGTGCTATTAGACACATAAGATTGCGCACCGTTCGATTGGACACGTTATATTTACTCACCGTTCAATTGGACACAGTTCTTTTGCGCACAGTTCACGGCAAAAAAGGACGAGATGCATTTATCACAAAATGCTGTCGCAACATCAGACACGATATTATTTTTTGATGAGCTTTTCGATTCTTTTAATGGGAAGAAAGAACAAGAACTTACTAATATTATAAATAATACAAGTAATCATATAAAATTTTGGAAAGAAGCATACAATAAACTTCGCCAGATGGAATTTGTTGAGAAAAAAACTCATAAAGTAATCCGAAGAAATTCATCAAAATCTTTAATAAATTGGATGTGGACTATTCAGAGCGCAACATATTTATGGCATGTGCTCAAAACAGCTGCATTTTCCTTACTTAACTTAAAACATATTAATCAAGATGTATTAGAGAATTGCTTCAGTCAAATTAGAGATAACGGGCATAGAAATATTAATCTATCAGCCTTTCAGTTTACTGGTTCGTTTAAAACAATTGTAACCACAAATTTGACATCAAATCATTGTATATCATCAAATTATGAGGAAAGAAACGAAGGCACATCATTAGCATTATTAAAAATATGTCGTGCTATTGAAATAGAGTTAGAAATATATAAAAATGATGATGATATTGAATGTGTTGAAGCGGCTATACCGGAAGTAATAACTAAAAGTATGTTTGTAGATGCACAAAAAATAATAATAATGATTGAGAAAAAAAACCTGTAATGAAATGTAAAATATTTTTTAAAATTATAAAACATAATTGTATTTTAGAAAGTGTTCAGCATGTATTAGATCTTGCTGAATTACAGTTTCCTTGCTGAATTACAGTTTTGTCATGAAATACATATAATAGAAAAATTAAAAAAATATTCTGATTGAAGCATTCTCATTATCCACGATTGTTCGGGATCGCACCTGTGTGATGCGATTTCATTTTGCTGGGACACACCCGAGAGGGTATCGCGAGTTTGAAATTAACGTGATATCGCACTGGATGAATGACGGGATGAAATAACGTAAAATTGCTCCTTTGATTGTAACACAGTGACAGCCACACAAGAGTGGTGATAAGATTATTGCGTAAAATACACGATATTTACAGAGTTTATAAGCTTTCGCTGCGTATGTGACTCTATTTCGGATATTAGAGCACGTCGAGATTCGCATTCGATCGGCGAGATCGCACTACACAATTCTTCACTGAATATATGATACAACGCGTTATCAACTGTTCGCGTGAGAGCGAGCGAGACAGCGCTCTATCAGCTGTCCTCGTGAGTGAGCGAGACAGCACGATTCACGGTTGCACGCACGAGATTGAGAGAGACAGCGTTACATCAGCTGTCTGCGAGAGCGAGCGAGACGGTGCTCTATCAGCCGTTCGCGAGATCGAGCGAGACCGCACTATTCATGGGTGCACGCACGAAACTGAAAGAGAGACAGCGCTCTATCGGACTATCTGTGAAAACGAGCGAGACGGCACTCTTTCAGCCGTCCGCGTGATTGCGAGCGAGACCGCACTATTCACGGGTACACGCACGAAACTGAGAGAGACAGCGCTCTATCGGACTGCCTGTGAAAACGAGCGAGACGGCACTCTTTCAGCCGTCCGCGTGATTGCGAGCGAGACCGCACTATTCACGGTTCGACGCGAAACTGAGAGAGACAGCGCACCATCGGGCTGTCTGTAAGAGTGAGCGAGACGGCGCTCGTTCAGCCATCCGCGTGATTGCGAGCGAGACCGCACTTTCTACGGCTGCACGCACGAAACAGAGAGAGACAGCGCTCTATCGGGCTGTCTGTGAGAGCGAGCGAGACCGCATTTTCCACGGCTGCACGCGCGAGATAGAGAGAGACAGCGCTCTATCGGGCTGTCTGTGAGAGGGAGCGAGACCGCACTTTCCAATGTTCGACAAATGAGCGGAAGCTCAATGAGAGACAGGATCCGCCTCTGACTTAGAATGGAGGCGCTCAGATGAATCCCGGCACTCGCGCTCAGAACGTTCACGTGTTGAACGGAATCGATTATCGTTCACTGAATTGTCCGTTGATCCGTTGCGATATCTTATACAAAATTCGTCGATTAAAGATAATCGCGTTTGGCACGTTACACTGTTTCAACACGCTTGCAAATCTTGGTTCTCACTGCTCTATAATCCGACAATGACTTTATAAAATTCGTTCGAACTCTCGCAATGACTCGTGATCAGAACTAGACAAAGACTGCTCTATAACTTTTATGACTCTCGCAATGACTAGGTAAGATTCAACAGTGACTCCACAGTGACTCCGCGGGAGAAAGCCTTTCTCCCGTATATAAGGATTTGATGGCGCATCGGATGATCCGATTTGGGCCTAGGATCCGGTTTAGGTACGTCGAATCGCGTGATTTTCCGATTGCCTAATTGGCCAGGATCATGTATTATTCCGCGTGATCCTGGCTGATTTTGAAAAAACATCGTACAGATTTATTTCGTGAGTTTGCTTTGGCGCGCACGGATGGCGCCAGTATTACCGGGGGTGATATTTTCGCTCGAAATTCAGGGCGAATCCTGAACATACCGCCCGCCTCGAAATTATAATTTCGAAATAATTGCCTGTTTCGATGCCACCCGCCGTGACGGGATAATTTGGCAACCATTACATTATCTTTGCCGCCCGCCGTGACGAGATAATTTTACAATCGAGGCGACTGAAAGTTATAATTCTTTGATTTTACATATTTACATTTATACATATGTACATATTTACATAGTTACATCGTTATATATTTACATATATACATTTTACATATTTACATGTTGCGTTACTCCGATTCGCGATTTCGGGAACTTTAATTGTCGCTAGGCGGTTTATTCGCCGGATATTCGATGTCGATGGGCAAAATGCATAACTATCGGTCGTTTGTACTCGGAATGCGCGGTGCGCACAGTGACTACGCGAACGTATCCGTCGGACCCGGGATGACATTGCGTGATTCGGTCTAATTCCCACTTGCACGGCGTAAATAAAGGGTTGCGGATTAAGACCATTGTGCCAATCTTCACGGAGGGCTGCACTCGCTTCCATTTTGTTCGTTGCTGAAGAGTATTGACGTAATCACTCTGCCAGCGAGAAAAGTGATTTTCGTTAACGGATAAAATAGACGCTTCGGGATTCATCGGGATTGCTGAACCGATCAAGACATGACCCGGCGTAAGAGGGGCGTAGTCATCAAGAGTAGCCGTGAGTGGACCGATAGATCAAGAATTGAGTAATTGCTAACTAACTCCAAATAAACGGCTTTTGAAGTTTGGCAGATGACTAGGACATTTTTGCCTTTTCGCGGTGTGATTGAGAGATTCAGCGAGAAAGGCAGAGATTCCCGATTTGATATCTGAATCCGATTTCGTATCTGGACGTCGTTTTAAAGCTATTAATCGTTGTATAGCTAATTTTCTAGATTGGCCGACATCGAGAAGCGGTATCCCTTTGAATGGGAGGTGACTTTTGAAGCGACTATCGGGGTTACGCAAGTGCGTAGAGAAAAGGTGATTTGCGAAGAACTCCTCGGCAGGAGAGAGATTCTTCCGTAGGGAGACTTGATTCATTTTCTTAGAACGCCGCAAGTTCTGCCCGAAAAAGCAGTGGTGAGCGTTAATTTTGTGAATTAGATTTGTTGGAGCTTGAGCAGGTCCGGATAGGATCCAGCCGAAATGAGATCGTTGGGCGATAGGTTGCCCGATTGGTCCCTTTCGGATTCCGCGTTGAATAAAGTGATCGTAAGTGTCAGCGCCGATTATGATATCAATGGGGCTTGATCCTGTGGGATCGTCGTCCGCTAACATGAGATCTTTTAAATGCTTCCAATTCTTAACTGAAGCTGAGAGTCGCGGCGCGTATTTAGTTAGGGCCTTGAGAATGTAAGCGACCGTGGTGAAAACTGGCTTCCGTTTTCCGCGGGGGAGTTTAATGAGCGCGGAGTGTCGATATGTATCAGCATCGACACCTCCTACTGCTGAGATTTGAGCGAAAGTTTGCTTTCTGTGCAAACGCAGTATGCGTGCTAATTTCTCTGATATAAATGTGACTTCGGACCCTTGATCAATTAAGGCGCGGGCTTCACAGATGCGACCGTTGGGAGACCGGACCATTACTTTTGCCGTTGCAAGTAGGACGGATGAGACAGGCGAATTCGAATGTACGGCGGATATTGCGATTGTCTTTGTTGTCTCAGAAGCTTCGACCTTTTCGTTTACGCTTGACGCATTTAATTGAGTTACGCTTGTATCGCCAGAAGAGATCGAGTCAATGTGCAAGAGAGAATGATGTTTCTTTTGACATGTACGACATTTAAATCTGCTCTTGCATTCGTAGACTGAATGCTGAAGGCCAAGACAGTTGAAACATCGATTTGAGTGTTTCACTAATTCGCGTCGTTGACTCGGACTCTTATTTAAGAATTGCGAACACTGACTAAAAGAATGCGGTTTTTTACATAGTGTACATGGACCGGAAGATTGATTAGATAAAGTCGTATTATTCGCTTTTACGGTTTGTCGTAAAAGCCTTTATTGCCGTCGCAAGGCGATAATTCTTCCAGAGCTAGCGCACGCGACGATATGAAGTTAATTAAATCTTCGTAATTCGGCGGCGTCGATTCCGAACCGATTTTGAGTTTCCAGGCGCGACGAGTGGCAGGGTCAAGCTTAAGCGATACAAAATAGACGAGAATATAATTGAGGATATCATCTTGTGTTCGATTTAAACGTCTTAAGGCGGAGAGTGCTTTATCAGCTTTGTCTCGCAAAGCGTGTAATTCTACGGCACACTCCCGATTAACAGAAGGTAAATTATATAATTCCGCCACATGAATTTCAATAAGCTTGCGTTTATTTTCAAGACGAGAGGTTAACACTTTCCAAGCGACAGCGAAATTATCAGCGGTTACCGGAGTACCGGCTACAACATCACGAGCTCTATCGGTCAAGCTTGACACTAAAAAATGCATGCGAGCAAAATCGGATAGTTCGGGGTTTTTAATGATTAACGCTGTGAATCTATCGCGAAAATTTTCCCACTCGTCGGCTTTACCGGAGGACGGAGGTAATTTGATCGGCGGTAAATGTTTTAAAGAGAGCGCGGATTCCGACTGCATATGAGATACAGATCGGTCGCTTGATTGGAGCGGACTTACGCACGGGTCCAGTTCTTCCAAACATTCAGACATGAAATCCAGTGCAGTCTGGTAGATCTTTCCGTAATGATCCAGCTGTTCCTCTTGGAAGTAGGTGAGGGATTCGCGCTTTGACGCTGGGTAATGTTGCAGCAACAGGCTGTGCCCTTCAAGACATTTATTCCAGGTTTCCTTGAGGGACGTCATTCGAGATCGTATCTTGGCTGGACTGAGATTATTCCGACCGATCTTCTTAAAATTGTCCAAGGATTTGGCTACGAGACGTAGCATTGAGAATTGGGTTTCCAGAAACTTACTCATTGTCACTGAGATGCAAAATAGCCACAGTTTTCAAATTCACTCACCGAACTGTTATCACGTTGTTTAAGAGTTCTCGCGATCCGGCTCGAAGGACCAAAATGTTCGGGATCGCACCTGTGAGATGCGATTTCGTTTTGCCGGGACATACCCGAGAGGATATCGCGAGTTTGAAATTAACGTGATATCGCACTGGGTGAGTGACGGGATGAAATAACGTAAAATTGCTCCTTTGATTGTAACACAGTGACAGCCACACAAGAGTGGTGATAAGTTTATTGCATAAAATACACGATATTTACAGAGTTTATAAGCTTTCGCTGCGTATGTGACTCTATTTCGGATATTAGAGCACGTCGAGATTCGCATTCGATCGGCGAGATCGCACTATACAATTGTTCATTCAGTATATGATACAACGCGTTATCAGCTGTTCGCGTGAGAGCGAGCGAGACAGCGCTCTATCAGCTGTCCTCGTGAGTGAGCGAGATAGCACGATTCATGGTTGCACGCACGAGATTGAGAGAGACAGCGTTACATCAGCTGTCTGCGAGAGCGAGCGAGACGGCGCTCTATCGGCCGTTCGCGAGATCGAGCGACACCGCACTATTCACGGGTGCACGAAACTGAGAGAGAGACAGCGCTCTATCGGGCTGTCTGCGAGAGTGAGCGAGACGGCACTCTTTCAGCTGTCCGCGTGATTGCGAGCGAGACCGCACTATTCACGGGTACACGCACGAAACTGAGAGAGACAGCGCTCTATCGGGCTGTTTGTGAGAACGAGCGAAACGGCACTCTTTCAGCTGTCCGCGTGATTGCGAGCGAGACCGCACTATTCACGGTTCGACGTGAAACTGAGAGAGACAGCGCTCCATCGGGCTGCTTGTGAGAACGAGCGAGACGGCACTCTTTCAGCCGTCCGCGTGATTGCGAGCGAGACCGCACTATTCACGGTTCGACGCGAAACTGAGAGAGACAGCGCTCCATCGGGCTGCCTGTGAGAACGAGCGAGACGGCACTCTTTCAGCCGTCCGCGTGATTGCGAGCGAGACCGCACTATTCACGGGTACACGCACGAAACTGAGAGAGACAGCGCTCTATCGGGCTGTCTGTGAGAGCGAGCGAGACCGCACTTTCCACGGCTGCACGCGCGAGATAGAGAGAGACAGCGCTCTATCGGGCTGTCTGTGAGAGGGAGCGAGACCGCACTTTCCAATGTTCGACAAATGAGCAGAGGCTCAATGAGAGACAGGCTCCGCCTCTGACTTAGAGTGGAGGCGCTCAGATGAATCCCGGCACTCGCGCTCAGAACGTTCACGTGTTGAACGGAATCGATTATCGTTCACTGAATTGTCCATTGATCCATTGCGATATCTTATACAAAATTCGTCGATTAAAGATAATCGCGTTTGCCACGTTATACTGTTTCAACACGCTTGCAATCTCGGTTCTCGCTGCTCTATAATCCGACAATGACTTTATAAAATTCGTTCGAACTCTCGCAATGACTCGTGATCAGAACTAGACAAAGACTGCTCTATAACTTTTATGACTCTCGCAATGACTAGGTAAGATTCAACAGTGACTCCACAGTGACTCCGCGGGAGAGAGCCTTTCTCCCGTATATAAGGATTTGATGGCGCATCGGATGATCCGATTTGGGCCTATCCGGTTTAGGCACGTCGAATCGCGTGATTTTCCGATTGCCTAATTGGCCAGGATCACGTATTATTCCGCGATCACGCGGATCCTGGCTGATTTTGAAAAAACACCGTACAGATTTATTTCGTGAGTTCGCTTTGGCGCGCACGGATGGCGCCAGTATTACCGGGGGTGATATTTTCGCTCGAAATTTAGGACGAATCCTGAACAATGATACATTGTTCTATTGTAAAAAATATTATCATAGATGTAAAAACTGCAAAAATATTTATTTTATAATGGTGCAAGTTTATCAATAAAATATTAATATAACTGGAAAAATAGAAGTATGCGATAATGTTATTTATAATCAGGCTAGGAGAATGTATTTAAAACATTCTAAGAAAAAAAAATAAATCTTGCTTATTTTTGTTAAATTAGATATAATGCAAAATTATCAAAATTATAAATTTCCATTGTAAAAGATATACAGAGGAAGTGCGATAGTTTAGTATACCCCATATATATGTATATGTATATATATATATATATATATATATATATATATATATGTTCTAGACCACCTGTACACCCCTTTCCTTTCAAAAACTAAGCAATTTAGAGAAAAACGTTTTCGACAAAAATTGTATGGTTTTGAGGGGAACATAAGATGATGTCATTGGTTTGACCTTGGAAGGCATCGTTAAGGTCAGGTCAAGGACACCTTTAATTTCTTAAATAGAACTACCTGCTTTTTTATTGCATATTCTTATAGCTTATGTCGACAGCTTTCCAAAACACTATAATAAAATATTTTTTCTTTGAGTACTTTTCAAGTTATGAGGCTTGAAATAATTTTCCAATTTTACATAAACCATAAAATATCTAGTAAAATATTCATTTTTTTATTATCTTACCTTAATACTTTTATGTACAAAATAATGAGAGGAATCAATTGGTGTAAAGAAAACACAATTGTTTTTAAGAAAAAATATGTAATTGTTAATTGCAAATTACATATTTTTTCTTCGGAACAATTATGTGTTTTTTTACACCAATTGATTTCTCTCATTATTTTGTACATAAAAGTATTAAGGTAAGATAATCGAAAAATAAATATTTTACTAGATATTTTATAGTTTATGTAAAATTAAGATATTACTTTAAGCCTCATAAATCGAAAAGTACTCAATGAAGAAACACTTTATTATAGTGTTTTGGAAAGCTCTCGACATAAGCTATAAGAATATGCAATAAAAAATAGGTGGTTACATTTAAGAAATTAAAGGTGTCCTTGACCTGATCTTAATGATGTCATCCAAGATCAAACCAATGACACCATCCTATGTTCCCCTCAAAACCATACAATTTTTGTCGAAAACGTTTTTCTCTAAAATGCTTAGTATTTGAAAGAAAAGGGGTGTACGGATGTTCCACCTTGAAGTGGCCATTCCCTTTTATCTTTTAAACTAAAAGAGATAGACCATAACAAATATATATGAAATTAAATGGCTTTAACTGAACTTTATTGTGAGTATAGTGGTTGATTATAAAATTTATCTGTATTAAAGAACGGAGAAATATGTATAATTTTTTTATAATAATGTAGATATTTTGATATAATAAAAATTTTATCGCTGCTTGAAACGAATATAACGATGTATGATTTAATGTAAATATTTTACATATTATATGAGATTTTCCGGCTTGAAATATCGCGGGTGACGTCCACCATTTCATTTTCGGCCCTGCAATATAGCCAACTTCTGACTCGTGCATTAGAGGTTGACATGTCATGTTGTCATAATATTCAGTCAGAAGTTGGCTATATCGCAGGGCTGAAAATGAAATGGTGGACGTCCGCGATATTTCAAACCGGAAAATCTCGTATAATATATAAAATATTTACATTAAATCATACATCGTTATATTCGTTTCAAACAGTGCTACAACTTTTATTATATCAAAATATCTACATTATTATAAAAAAATTATACATATCTCTCCGTTCTTTAATACAGATAAATTTTATAATCAACCACTATACTCACAATAAAGTTCAGTTACAGCCATTTAATTTCATATATATTTGTTGTAGTCTATCTCTTTTAGTTTAAAAGATAAAAGGGGGTAGCCACTTCTAGGTAGGAGATATATATATTGTTACGTCCGCGGCGAGGACTTCGATTAATATCGAAGGCGCGCGCGGAGAGATCGGCCGATCGCGAGTCGCGCGAAATGAATAGACACTTTTACAAGGAACTCGGAACTCTTTAATGCACAACACAGAACAACACAGAACACTACAACGTAATCACAGAAACACAATATTAGTAATTCGGCACGATACATAAACGCGTCCGCGCAGCTTGACAGCTGGAACCGAACTCAGATGACAGGCGCTCCTGTCAACAACCTCTTGACAACGCGCTTCTTCTCGTAAATCGGCGCCGTCCCGATGAACACGGACATCAGGGCCGTAATATATATATATATATATATATATACATATATATTGTGACGTGACACTTTTGAGCTCCGTCACGGCACCTCCGCCGAGGGGAGAAAGCGAGCGCGGAGTCGTCTCTCACGTCTGAGGAGGGTCGATAATATTCCGATTAAATGTATTTTCCAGCCTAGATTTAAGGTTTTTTAAGTAGAGTGCGGCAACCCGTGCGAGCGTGCGTTATCTCTATATGTACCTGAAGATCCCGTAAGATACCGAGTGAAGAGGAAGATATATGAGGATCCCGAATATACCGCAGAGAATGGACCAAAGGTTACCGCAGAAAAAGAGGTCAAGTACCGAGAACTCGCGCCGCCGTCAATCATATACCGGAACCATATTAATCCCGGCGATTTTCACATAAAAGACGGCGGAGAATCCGGACGGCGAAGCCACGAGCAACCTCCCAGGCGGCCGACTGGGAAACGGAGGTGAAGCAGACGAGGATACGGCCTGGCCAGCTGGTCCCGTCTGAGCGAACAAGAACTACCGTTTGAGACGTCGTCAGCGGATTCTGGGTCCCTGTGGAAGGGCAACCGACCATCAGCAGCCAAAATTTTGAAGGAGCGGAGAGCGGTCGACCCCTTCTCGCTAATCTTGGAGAAGGTGCGCGAAAAATCGGCGCGGAAGTCGAGGCCCTCGCGGACCCATTCCGTTTTCGTCACTGTTCGGTGAATCGTGAACCAGTGCAGACGACCCTGGAGAGCGACCTCGAGGAGACGATCGACCCGGAAGCCGCCGCCGAATATTGTAAGCCGTCGCACGGGTAGCTATAAGATTTCTTTGTTTCCCGGAGGCAGCTAGTGTCAAGACTCTGTATACCGTCGCGGGGCGACGACTATACCGTACTAGCGTGTAGAAAGCCGATGAGCTTGACTCGCGTATAATTGCCGGATGCCAGCTGACACCGGGATTTGTCCCTCTCAGGGGGGTTCGTGCCGACAGTCATACCGTACCGTATCGTACTGTTTCGTATCGTATCGTTTTGTATTTTGTTGTATCGTACGTGTCGTGCCGAATTGCCAGTCCCGGCGGGGCGTGAAATTCTGGCCGTTCCGCGTAAGAAAAAGCGGGAATTGCGCGGGGATTTTCTTGGCGAGTCTGGGTTACCGTAAATTTGAAAAGCTGCTCTGCAAGAAAATTATCTACCGCGAACTCTCCGCCGAAAGATATGTAACCGTTACTATTCGTTTGAAAGTATATTGCTTTGAGTTGTTGTTACCGAGGATAAAAGGTTGCGATAAGACCGTTGGATAGAGCACAATAATATCCGCATTAATATCCTCGAGATTACCGTTGCAAATAGCCTCTAATAAATATTGAATGTATTGTCGCTCGCCATTACGGATTATTGTAAAGAAAACGTCGATGCGATTTATATCGAAACCTTTGGAGAGACGTGTGCCGTTGAATCTATACGAAAAGTATATTCAATTAGTATATTCTGCTCGTTATCAGTTACTTTCGAAAATCTGTATCATAAGTTACCGTCAAATATTATATAAAGTTTCGTTCGATTAATATCGAGATTCGCATGAGGCTCAAGCCTCTGAATGTGTTCCGAAATCGTACGCGTCTGCTGTACGCCGATCGTGAGTCTTATCTTGTAATTGATTACCGCTAATTATTGTAGGAAATACAATTCAATTTATATCGGAATCTTTTGGCGAGGCCCATGCCTCGACGAACGTGTGCTGAAATCTGACTTATTATTGTATCTCGAGCATAAAAGATTGCTTCGCTGCTAGTTATTATTTGAGCTTTCTGTGATTCGAGAAATATTATATTCGTTTTCATATCGTTTTCACCGTTGTATTATAGTCGCGCATTATGAATAGATTATTTCCGTTATGATTGTGACCGTTATGATGATGACCTGTGACTTTTGCGTTATCCGTTATAAGTCTTAAGTCCTTTGTCTTTCAAATTCGTATTATCAGCTGTTTATATTCCGAGATTTATCTGTTCTTTCTTTTGTTTTTTTTTATCTACCGAATTTTACATATCATATTATTCTTGTCTCTGTGACATCGTTTACTCTGTATTTTAACTGTTTAATATATTTTAAGTAATTGTAAGTAAGATTAACTCAGTGTCGATTATTTCTCTCTCCCACAGATTATCTAGCGTTCTCTCTTTATATACAGGGTGGGCCATTTTAAGTGATACACCCCAATAACTTGTTTCAAATAAATGTTTCAAATAAAAGTTGCTTGACTTCGAGGGGGACAGAAGATGGGTGGCAAAAATTTGACCTTGGATAGTCATTTGAAGGTCACATAAAGATTACCTTCAATTTCTTAAATGGAACCCCCTATTTTTCATTACATATTCTTGTAGCTTATCTCGAGAGCTTTCCAAAACACTATAATTAAGTACCTTTTTATTAAGTACTTTTTGAGTTATAAGGCTTGAAATAATTTCTTAATTTTACATAAACTATAAAATATCTAGTAAACCATTCATTTTTCGATTATCTTACCTTCATACTTTTATGTACAAAATAATGAGAGGAATCAATTGGTGTAAAGAAAACACATAGTTGTTTCTAAGAAAAAATATGTAATTTGCAATTAACAATTCCATATTTTTTCTTAAAAACAACTGTATGTTTTCTTTACACCAATTGATTCCTCTCATTATTTTGTACATAAAAGTATCAAGGTAAGATAATCGAAAAATGAATGGTTTATTAGATATTTTATGGTTTATGTAAAATTAAGAAATTATTTCAAGCCTTATAACGCAAAAAGTACTTAATAAAAAGGTACTTAATTATAGTGTTTTGGAAAGCTCTCGAGATAAGCTACAAGAATATGCAATGAAAAATAGGGGTTCCATTTAAGAAATTGAAGGTAATCTTTATGTGACCTTCAAATGACTATCCAAGGTCAAATTTTTGCCACCCATCTTCTGTCCCCCTCGAAATCAAGCAACTTTTATTTGAAACATTTTGTTGTACATTCAAATATAAAAAAGTTATTGGGGTGGATCACTTAAAATGGCCCACCCTGTATATAATTCATAAAGAACCCTGCCCCTCTGCCACATACTGAATCTGGGTTACCGTTACCGTATCGTTATCGTGGCGCGGAAATACCGTGCCTGGCGCCCAATTTCACTCTCTTTTCCGGGGAGTTATAAGATACCGCACGCTATCGTAATTTTTAGATACCACTTGAAAACCTTATACCGCTAAATACCGTATCGGCTAAAGCTTGCACGTTACCCCTCGGGATCGGCGTTCTCGAGGTGGGCAACGGCGTCGCAATATATACATATATATATATTGTGACGTGACGCTTTTTAAGCTCCGTCACAGTGACCCTGCCGAGGGGAAGCCGCGTGCGCGGGGTCGTCCCTCGCACCTGAGAGGGGATTGAAATTTATTATAATCCGACTATTCAGGCTTTTTAGCGTAACCTTTAAGATTCGTGTAGCGAGTGCGGCGGCCGGTGCTAGCGTAAGATACCGTGTAATGAAGGAAGATACCGAAGAGACCGCCAGGAAGAGACGGAGAATGGACCCGAGATACCGTGGAGGAAAAAGAAAAAAAGGTAATGTATTGAGATCCCGCGTCACCGCTAGTCAAATATCGGAACATTATTAATTCTACCAAAAATTTCAGAATGATACCAGTAGGAAATCGGAAGATCGATCATCCCGGGCTGCAGACTGGGAAGGATGATACACTCCAAACAAGACGGACAAGGATACGGCCTGGCCAGCCTGCCGAGTCCGAGCTGCGGAGTTATTACCAATACGCTACCGCCAGCATCAAGCCAGAACCCCTGTGTAAGGGCAACGCCGTTCTACAACGGGGACGTCGAAGGGGGGCGGAGAACCAATCCCCCCGTTTTCCGAGAAATCGACAAGATGCGCAGAAGATCGGCGCGGGATCCGAGGGCCTCGCGGACACAGTCAAAATTGGACACTGTTCGGTGAGCTTGTGACATGTGCACATCAACCTGCGAACCCGGAGGAGACGACCCTGAAGAGAGCCGACACCAACGGATATTGTAAGCCGTCGCACTAGTAGAGTAGTAATTTGCGTCCGGGATCAGCTGGCGTCGACCCTTTGAGAAAGATCGTCACAGGGCGGCGATTTTATCGTAACCATTATCGCGTAAAGTAAAATACTTGTACCGTTAATTACCGGACGCCAACTGTCCCCGGGTGCCGCGAATTTATCCCTCTCAGGGGGGGGTTCGTGCCGACAGTCTCGTCTCGTAACATAATTTCCGTACCGTTTCGTACCATTTAATGTTGTACCGTTCCGTTTTATCGTTTTATTACCGTTACGTCCGGGCCGAACTGCAAGTCATCGAGTGACTTGGCAGATTTTGAGCCGCTTCGTATCGCTTACCGGAAAAGCGGGATTTACGCGGACAATTTCTTTGCGAGCTCGAGCTACCGGAATTAAAAGAAAACGGCTCTGAAAGAATATTGTATAAAGCGAAATCTCCGTCGAGATACGTATATCCGTTATCGTTCCGTTTCAAATTCGAGTGTGTTAGAGTCAAGTTGTTGTTGCCAAAGATAAAAGGTCGCGAGACGACCGTTAAATAGAGTGATTCATACTAACATTATCCTCCTTGAGATTACCACAAGTAATCACCGGTGAAAGTTACCGAAAATATCATTATATCTTATTGTCGATTATTGTGAGAAAAGTTTAGATTCGATTTATATCGAAAGGTTTCAGGATACGATTACTGTTAAAATCTATCGCAATTATACTTCGTTAGTCTACTTTATCTGTAATTAATCACGGCCAGATATCGTTATTCTAAGCTACCGTCCAAAATCTATGTAAAAGTTTCATTCGATTTATATCGAAATTGTACACGAGGTTCGCGCATCCAGGTGTGTTCCGAAGTCGTACGCGCCCCTGTACTCTGATCGTAATTCGCTCTCACCGTGGATTACCGCTGATTACCGCTGATTATTGAGTAGAATATCATTTCCTTTATACCGAACGCGTCCTGAAATCGAGCTTATTATTGTATCTTGCGTGTTAAAGATCATTGCGCTGTTAATTATTATTTGAGCTTCCGTATCACGCTCTGTGAGATATTATATTCACCTTCGTATCGTTTAAATCACTTTTACCGTTGCATTGTAAATGCAACGCCGTTATAAATTGATTATTTCCGTTGTGGCGAAACGTGACCTTCGCGTTATCGGTTAGGGATCTTAATCTCTTTGTCTGTCGAACTCGTATGTTCAATTTCTTATATTACACATTTTATCTTTTTTTTTTGGTTGTTATCCACCGGATTGTAGACTATTATATTCATCTTATCTATTATATCTTATCTATTATATTAATCTTATCTATTGTATTAATCTTGTCTATTATATTAGTCTTATCTCTGTTACGTAGCTATACTGTATCCTAACTGTTAAATATATTTACGTAATTTAAGTAAAATAATTACATGTCGATTATTTCTCTCTCCTGAATACTCTTTAGCGTTCTCTCTTTATACATTCAATTCACAAAGAACTCTGCCCCTCTGCCATACACTGGGCTTAATCGTCGGACATTACCGTTACCGTACCGATATCGTGGCGCGGAAATACCGCGCCTGGCGCCCAATTCCGCTCTCCTTTCCGGAGGTTTATAAGTTATCACATTTTTGGAGATACCGTCTTAACAACCGATACCGCCTGATACCGTAACCGCCAAACTTGCACGCTACCTCCTCGAGATCGGCGTTCTCGAGGTGGGCAACGGTGTCGCAATATACAGGGTGACCCATTTTAACTTAGGCAGCCAAATAACTAGAAAACCAAACCCAGGAGAGAAAAATGTTTCAGACAAAAGTTATTTGGTTTCGAGGGGGCCATAAGATGGTATCATTGGTTTGACTTTGAAGTGTCATTTGAAGGTCACGTGAAGGTCACCTCAATTTTTTTAAATGGCACTCCCTATTTTTTATTAGATATTCTTGTAGCTGACCTCAAGAGCTTTCCAAAACACTATAATAAAATATTTCTTTGTTGAGTATTTTTCGAGTTATGAGGCTTGAATAATTTCTTAATTCTACATAAATCATAAAATATCTAGTGAAATATTCATTTTTCGATTATTTTACCTTAATACTTTTATGCACAAAATAATGTAAAAAATCGACTGGTGTAAAGAAAACACATAGTTATTTTTAAGAAAAAATATGTAATTAGCAATTAACAATTACATATTTTTTCTTTGAAACAACTATGTGTTTTTTTTTACACCAATTGATTTCTCTCATTATTTTGTACATAAAAGTATTAAGGCAAGATAATCGAGAAATGAATATTTTACTAGATATATTATGGTTTATGTAAAATTAAGAAATGATTTCCAGCCTCATAACTCGAAAAGTACTCTATGAAAAAATATTTTATTATAGTGTTTTGGAAAGCTCTCGAGGTCAGCTACAAGAATATCTAATAAAAAATAGGGGGTGCTATTTAAAAAAATTGAGGTGACCTTCACGTGACCTTTAAATGACTCTTCAAGGTCAAACCAATGATACCATCTTATGGCCCCCTCGAAACCAAACAACTTTTGTCTGAAACATTTTTCTCTCCTGGGTTTGGTTTTCGAGTTATTTGGCTGCCTAAGTTAAAATGGGTCACCCTGTATATACCGGGTGTTTCAAACCACCCGTACACCCCATTTTAAAGCAAAGGAAGTGGTTATTTTGAAAAATGTTTCAGACAAAAGTTGTTGAAGATAAAGTAATGCATTACATGGGTAAATTTGATTGACCTTGGGTGGCGTCGTGAAGGTCATGTCAAGGTCGACTTGAATTTTTTAAATGGGAACCCCTATTTTTCATTGCATATTCTTGTAGCTTATCTCGAGAGCTTTCCAAAACACTATAATTAAGTACCTTTTTATTAAGTACTTTTTGAGTTATAAGGCTTGAAATAATTTCTTAATTTTACATAAACCATAAAATATCTAGTAAACCATTCATTTTTCGATTATCTTACCTTCATACTTTTATGTACAAAATAATGAGAGGAATCAATTGGTGTAAAGAAAACACATAGTTGTTTCTAAGAAAAAATATGTAATTTGCAATTAACAATTCCATATTTTTTCTTAAAAACAACTGTATGTTTTCTTTACACCAATTGATTCCTCTCATTATTTTGTACATAAAAGTATGAAGGTAAGATAATCGAAAAATGAATGGTTTACTAGATATTTTATGGTTTATATAAAATTAAGAAATTATTTCAAGCCTTATAACTCAAAAAGTACTTAATAAAAAGGTACTTAATTATAGTGTTTTGGAAAGCTCTCGAGATAAGCTACAAGAATATGCAATGAAAAATAGGGGTTCCCATTTAAAAAATTCAAGTCGACCTTGACATGACCTTCACGACGCCACCCAAGGTCAATCAAATTTACCCATGTAATGCATTACTTTATCTTCAACAACTTTTGTCTGAAACATTTTTCAAAATAACCACTTCCTTTGCTTTAAAATGGGGTGTACGGGTGGTCTGAAACACCCGGTATATATATATATATATATATATATATATATATATATACAGGGTGTCAATTAAGTCCCGGGACGGCTAAATATTTTCTCATGTAAGGTATTTTTGAAAAAGGTCAAGGTCATTTCTGAAGTAATTTTCAACGAGGAATTCAACGGTGACCTTCAATTTGACCTTGAGCTTGACCTTCAAGGTTATTTGAAGGTCAAAGTGTTTTTTTTAAATAGGAACCCCTATTTTTGATTGTATATTCTTATAGCTGACCTCGAGAGCTTTCCAAAACACTATAATAAAATATTTTTCCCTCAAGCATTTATCGAGTTATGATGCTTCAAATCATTTCTTAATTTTACATAAACCGTAAAATATCTTGTAAAATATTCACTTTTCGATTATTTTACCTTAATACTTTTATGTACAAAATAATGAGAGGAATCAATTGGCGTAAAGAAAACATATAGTTGTTTCGAAAAAAAATATATAATTTGCAATTAACAATTACATATTTTTTCTTAAAAATAACTATGTCTTTTCTTTACACCAATTGATTCCTCTCATTATTTTGTACATAAAAGTATTAAGGTAAAATAATCGAAAAGTGAATATTTTACAAGATATTTTACGGTTTATGTAAAATTAAGAAATGATTTGAAGCATCATAACTCGATAAATGCTTGAGGGAAAAATATTTTATTATAGTGTTTTGGAAAGCTCTCGAGGTCAGCTATAAGAATATACAATCAAAAATAGGGGTTCCTATTTAAAAAAAACACTTTGACCTTCAAATAACCTTGAAGGTCAAGCTCAAGGTCAAATTGAAGGTCACCGTTGAATTCCTCGTTGAAAATTACTTCAGAAATGACCTTGACCTTTTTCAAAAATACCTTACATGAGAAAATATTCAGCCGTCCCGGGACTTAATTGACACCCTGTATATATTGTGACGTGACGCTCTTTAAGCTCCGTCACAGTGACCCCGCCGAGGGGAAACAGCGAGCGCGGGGTCGTCCCTCGCGCCTGAGAGGGAATTTAAATTTGAATTTGTTCGCATATTTAGATTTATTTTAACCAAGAAAAGATTCGTCACTGTTCGGTGAGCCTGTGACCAGTGTGTAACTACCTGGAAAACCGGAGGAGACGATCTCGAAGGAAGCTGCCACCAGCTAATACTGTAAGCCGCCGCACGAGTAGCCTAGGTGTTTTCCGTCCGGGATCAGCTGGCGTCACCACTTAAAAAAAAAAAAAAGAAAAAAAGGGGTCGTCGCGGAGCGGCGATTTTACCGTCTCAATTATCGCGTAAAGTATAAAACTTGTACCGCTAATTATCGGACGCCAGCTGCCTTTGGGCGCCGCGGATTTGTCCCTTTCAGGGGGGGGGGGGGTTCGTGCCGACAGTCCCGTGTCGTGACGTAGTTTCCGTACCGTTTCGTCTCGTACCGTTTAATATTGTACCGTTTCGTTTTTTGTACATACCGTCTCGTTACCGTTACGTTCCGGGCCGAATTTCAAGTCATCGCGTGACGTGGCAAATTTTGGTCGTTTCGTATCGCGTATCGGAAAAGTCGGGATTTGCGCAGACAATTTCTTGACGAGCCCGGGCTACCGGAATTAAAAGAGCACGGCTCTGTAAGAATATTGTATAAAGCGAAATCTCCGTCGAGATATGTATATCCGTTATCGTTCCATTTAAAATTCGAGTGTGTGAAAGTCAAGTTTTGTTGTCAAAGATAGAAGGTCGCGAGACGACCGTTAAATCGAGTAAACCGTATTAGCATTGTCATCCTTGAGATTACCGCGAGGAATTGCCGATAAGAATTGCCGAAAATATTGTGAGATCTTGTTACCGATTATCGTGAGGGAAAATTTAGATTCGATTTATATCGAAATTTTTCAGGATACGTTTACTGTTAACATCTACCGTAATTATACTTCTGGAGTCTCCTTTATCTGTAATTAATTACTTTCGGATACTGTTATTTTAAGCTACCGTCAAAAATTTATGTAAAAGATACTTCGAGATATATCGAAGTTCTGCGTGAGGCTCGTGCCTCCAAGGGTGTTCCGAAAGTATACGCGTTACCATAGTCTGATCGTAAATCTTTCTTCGCCATTGATTACCGCAAATTACCGTCGATTTTGTAGGGAAAATTAATTCAATTTATACTGAAATTTGTTGGCGAGGCCTGTGCCTCTAAGTATGTTCGGAAATCTGGCGTAGTTAGTCCGCGGATATTATAGATTACCGAACCGCTAATAATTTATGTGATTTTCTGTTCCTGTTATGATTTTTGGAGTTATATTTATTTCGATATCGCTCTTTGTGTGAACTTATGGTTTTCTATTCTGAATAGAGCGTCCCCGTTATTGATATATTTAACCTTCGCGTCAGCCGTTACCGATTTGAATTTCGTTGTTGTTCAAACTTATGATACCGATTATTTAGATGCTGAGACTTATCTGTTCCTTTTCTTATATAGCGAATTATCTATTTGTCGGACTTGTCGGATATCTTGAGTCGTCTATTATATTAATTTGTCTCTTAGATGAATTTTCGGATATTTTGAATTATCTATTATATTAATTTGCCTCTTATATGAACTTTCGGATATATTGACGTACCTATTGTACTGATTCATCTACTACCTGAATTTTCTTATATTCTGAATTTATCTATTATATTGTTCTTGTCTCTGTATTATCATGGTTTAATATAACTTAAGTCTGTGTAACTAACATAATATTGAGTGTCGATTATTTCTCTCTCCCGATCATCCTCTAGCGTTCTCTCTCCCTATAAAATTCACAAGAATCCCGCCCCTCTGCCATATACTGAGCCCGGACATTACCGTTACCGTATCAATATCGTGGCGCGGAATTACCGCGCCTGGCGCCCAAATTCACTCTCTTTTCAGGAGATTTACAAGTTACCGCCTTTTTGGAGATACCGCTTTAAAACTCACTACCGTCAACTACCGTAACCGCCAAACTTGCACGCTACCCCTCGGGATCGACGTTCTCGAGGTGGGCAAAAGTGTCGCAATATACATACATATATATATATATATATATATATATATATATATATATATACAGGGTGTCAATTAAGTCCCGGGACGGCTGAATATTTTCTCATGTAAGGTATTTTTGAAAAAGGTCAAGGTCATTTCTGAAGTAATTTTCAACGAGGAATTCAACGGTGACCTTCAATTTGACCTTGAGCTTGACCTTCAAGGTTATTTGAAGGTCAAAGTGTTTTTTTAAATAGGAACCCCTATTTTTGATTGTATATTCTTATAGCTGACCTCGAGAGCTTTCCAAAACACTATAATAAAATATTTTTCCCTCAAGCATTTATCGAGTTATGATGCTTCAAATCATTTCTTAATTTTACATAAACCGTAAAATATCTTGTAAAATATTCACTTTTCGATTATTTTACCTTAATACTTTTATGTACAAAATAATGAGAGGAATCAATTGGCGTAAAGAAAACATATAGTTGTTTTTAAGAAAAAATATGTAATTTGCAATTAACAATTCCATATTTTTTCTTAAAAACAACTATATGTTTTCTTTATGCCAATTGATTCCTCTCATTATTTTGTACATAAAAGTATTAAGGTAAAATAATCGAAAAGTGAATATTTTACAAGATATTTTACGGTTTATGTAAAATTAAGAAATGATTTGAAGCATCATAACTCGATAAATGCTTGAGGGAAAAATATTTTATTATAGTGTTTTGGAAAGCTCTCGAGGTCAGCTATAAGAATATACAATCAAAAATAGGGGTTCCTATTTAAAAAAAACACTTTGACCTTCAAATAACCTTGAAGGTCAAGCTCAAGGTCAAATTGAAGGTCACCGTTGAATTCCTCGTTGAAAATTACTTCAGAAATGACCTTGACCTTTTTCAAAAATACCTTACATGAGAAAATATTCAGCCGTCCCGGGACTTAATTGACACCCTGTATATGTATTATAATATATAATATATAATGTATTTATAATATATATATATATATATATATATATATATATTATAAATATATACGTTTATGTATATACATATTTATATATATTTATAACAAACAAAAAAAAAAATATATATATATATACAGGGTGACCCATTTTAACTTAGGCAGCCAAATAACTCGAAAAATAAGCACACTACGAAAAAATGGTTAGAATCAAAATTTCGTCATTTCGAGGGAGACGTACAATGACGTTAAAATCAGCCCCCCCACCCCTCCCCCTGGGCGGTGAGGGGGGGCAAGTTTGAAATCTTAAATGGTACCCCCTATTTTTCATTGCATATTCTTATAGCTTATCTCGAGAGCTTTCCAAAACACTATAATTAAGTACCTTTTTATTAAGTACTTTTTGAGTTATAAGGCTTGAAATAATTTCTTAATTTTACATAAACCATAAAATATCTAGTAAACCATTCATTTTTCGATTATCTTACCTTCATACTTTTATGTACAAAATAATGAGAGGAATCAATTGGTGTAAAGAAAACACATAGTTGTTTCTAAGAAAAAATATGTAATTTGCAATTAACAATTCCATATTTTTTCTTAAAAACAACTGTATGTTTTCTTTACACCAATTGATTCCTCTCATTATTTTGTACATAAAAGTATGAAGGTAAGATAATCGAAAAATGAATGGTTTACTAGATATTTTATGGTTTATGTAAAATTAAGAAATTATTTTAAGCCTTATAACTCAAAAAGTACTTAATAAAAAGGTACTTAATTATAGTATTTTGGAAAGCTCTCGAGATAAGCTACAAGAATATGCAATGAAAAATAGGTGGTTCCATTTAAGATTTCAAACTTGCCTCCCCTCACCGCCCAGGGGGAGGGGTGGGGGGGCTGATTTTAACGTCATTGTACGTCCCCCTCGAAATGACGAAATTTTGATTCTAACCATTTTTTCGTAGTGTGCTTATTTTTCGAGTTATTTGTCTGCCTAAGTTAAAATGGGTCACCCTGTATATATACAGGGTGGGGCATTTATCTTGAGACAAGATAATATCTCGATTGGAGTCGATTATTTTGAAAAAAGTTTTAGACAAAAGTTGTAGGGCATTAAAGAGGCTATCGAAAGGTCCATATTACAACTTCCGATCTAGACCGGAAGTTGCGTTTTTTGATCAGAATTCGTTTTTTTAAATGGAAACACCCATTTTTTGCCGCGGATTTCGATTGGAAATCGAAAAAAAAATACTTTTTGTTCTTATTATTTTTTCGATTTAACCCATATTTTGGCCATAAAAAACAAAAAAATACAAAAATCTTGAGATAACGGAGTACTTTGTTGGGGTTGTGTCCAGGAGGCCAAAACACTTTGGATAGCATATATCACATGTCAAGTACAGACTACTTTTTCATGGGGTGGTGATTTTTAATCTAAACTTAATAAACTAGAAAAAGATTTAACGGATTACTTTGAAAAGACATAATTGACATTTTTTTGTATTTTCGTTTTCTTTTTTCGTGAGTTTTTAAATTTAATATAGGGGATATTTACCCCATTTCATTTATCCTAATTTTTTTTCTGAAATCAGATTATCTTTTCAAATTTTGTCAGTGCAAAACTTTATAACGATGCACCCATGCACCCCTGATTCCCAGCAGGCGATCGCTGGAGGCTGCCGCCCGGCATAAGAACCGCCGGGCAAGGGCAGGGCGCTGAGCGCCACATTTTTAAAACATTAAAAACGAAGCCGTACGGTTGAGCTTCGAAATAACGGAGCGCGCCGAAAACGGCCGACGAAACCCGAACGATCGGGTTAAGTCCCCTCGCGCCCGGCTCCACCGCGCGCCACGAACGGAGCCGGCACGTTTTGCGGCCGCTCGACGGGGGTAAAGTTGTTTTTATGCCGGCGCGGGCTAATTAGTCCCGTATAAAAAGGGCCTGTCGAGCAGAGAAGAGACACTCTTTTCCGAGTTTCTCCAGCGCACCAGTCGCCAGAGCAAACTCACACCAGACGCCAAAACAGCAAAATCCGCGGTGGGGAGTACCCCGCCACGCCTGGGAATTCTCAGGATTTGCGAAGGCACAATCCTTCCAAGAAGTGCATTCAGAAATTGGGGCGTTCCCCGATCTCTCCGGGAGTTCTCGGCAAACGCACGAAACCCGCTCCCGTCACCTTTCCGACCAGTGCATCCGGAGGTAGAGAGGAGAGCTACCCCCGGCGGGACGTTCTCGCTAGCACGGTCTTCCCGAAGGGAAATCCCGTCGTCTCATTTCCCGAAAATACGCGGCCTTACGGGCAACCTCGTATCGCACGGAAAAGAAGCGGTAGAAAAACGCCGGCACGCGCCGTGACGTCACGCATCAATCGATCGACGATTAAACCGCGGATCAAGTTAAACTCGTTATTACTCGCGAACGCGGCGTTGCATCGACGCCTGGTCTTCACGACCCGCTGCGCGAACTCGTGGTGCATCCGACCGTGCAACCTCAAGCATAAGCCCCGACTGCAACCCCGCGAAAACGCGTTGCAACTATTAGCGCATTTCCGACACGAGCCGCGAGCCCGCGAACGAACGCCCGCGGCATATCTCGAACGCATCAAGTTCTTGCGATACCGACACAAACACAACTGTATATACGCGCCGAGCTCTCTTTTGCGATAATTACGCGCCCACGCACGCAACTGTATCTGTATCAACTTTTTTTAAAATATACTTTCTTTGTTATTGTATTAATCGAACCCCGCATTGCACTTATTTTTCACGCCTGCCTAATCGAACCCGATCACCACGACTGCCGCTATCCGCGGAAATAAGCCCGTTACATTGGCGCCCGAACAGAATTCAATAGAGGCAGGGAAAATGAAGGCGTGGGTATATCGTTTAAATAAGGAGCAACTGATAGAGTTAGCTTTTAAGCTACAGTTAGACGAGTCCGGTTCAATCGAAGATTTACGCAAACGAATAAGCCGGTATTCAGAGGACCATCCCGATGAGTTTGAGGCTCGGGCGGGGGGCACGCAACAAGCACCGGTGCATCTCACGGTAACGTCACCCATGAATACGGGTTATTTAACGCCCACCGCGAACCCGTTTGAGAATACATCAGCGGAAGGGAAAACCATGAACCAGATCCGGAAATGGGGCTGTCATTTTGACGGCAAAGACCCCGCAGGATTTTTAGAAAGGGTGGGGGAGCTCAGAGAGGCGTATGCGTGTTCTAAAGCGCAATTACTAAAGGGCCTTCCGGAGTTATTACGAGGGGATGCGTTATCGTGGTACAGAAACGTACGCGATTCATGGGATACGTGGGAAGACTTCGAACGCGATTTCCGCCAACAATTTTTACCGCGACGTTACGCCGCAACATTAAGACGGGAAATCCTGGCGAAACGGCAAAAAACGAAAAATTCGCACAATTTGTCACGGGCATGATGACATTAATGCGCAGGGCGGGCGGATACTCTCGTGAGGAACAATTAGAGCTGGTTTATGATAATATGAATCCGGCATACAAACACTACGTGCGAATTGATGACGTCAGGAGCATCGCGGAGTTACAGACACGCGCCTCAGAGTACGAGGACATTTTAACGGAGCAAAGAGAGGCGGCAAAACAAGAAAAGCATGCAGTAGCCGCTGTAACGACGAGTTACAACAAAAAAGAATGCTGTTGGCGGTGTAAACAACGAGGGCACACACGCACCCAATGTAAAAGGCCGGCACTGAAGTTCTGCTCACAATGCGGACGCGACGGAGTATGGACGAAGGAGTGCCACCCATGGTCGGGAAACGGGAAAGGGGCCGGAGGAAAAGAGGACGCGCAGGTCACCCCGAGCCCCGTATAAGGTTTACACCGCGCCCACACACAACAATCAAATTACGCGAACGCGAATTCAACGCATTACTCGACGGGGGGTCAGAGATTTCGCTGATCAACCCCCGAACGGCAGACATACTGGTTACGGATGGAATAACGATCCAAGAGGATCAAGATGAGATCCAACTGGCCGACGGATCGACACGGGTAACGATGGGCACAATGAAAGTACAAACGAACTTTTATGAGCATACTGAGCCGCACATTTTTACCATTCTCCCAAACATGGAGGAAGACGTGATTCTAGGAATAGACGCACAGGCGAAATTTTAAGTAAGCATACCACCGCCACCACGATATCTGGGAGAGAAAGGGAACAGGTGCAACGCAACCGGACTAGTCACTCAGACACCGAAACAAAAAGAACGGCTGGAGGAATTCCTCACAAAAGAGTTCAAACTTTTCGAGAACGTGCAAGGCCAGTCAAGGAGTATACAACACGAAATACGACTCAAGGACGAAAGACCGATTAAACAGCGATATCGACCAAGAAACCCGGCAATGCAGGCAATTATTGACAAGGAAGTTGACGAAATGTTGCAGCAAGGAATAATCGAACCTTCTCACAGTCCGTGGAGCTCACCAATAGTTATAGTCAAGAAGAAAGATGGGAAATACCGTTTCTGCATCGACTTTCGACGAGTAAACGAAGTAACAACAAAGGACGCATATCCATTACCGCAGATAACCGCAACCCTGGATAAATTAAGAGGGGCAAGATATCTGTCGACACTTGACCTCAAAAACGGATACTGGCAGATACCTTTAGCACCAGCGAGCCGGCCTATAACAGCATTTACGATTCCAGGAAGGGGGCTATTTCAATTCAAAGTAATGCCGTTCGGCTTACACTCAGCACCGGCAACGTTCCAAAGGTTATTAGATACCGTATTGGGGCCCGAGTTAGAACCAAACGTGTTTGTATACCTGGATGATATTATCATAATCAGCCGAACATTCGAGGAACACCTCGAGTTACTCGCGGAGACGTTCAAACGCCTACGTAATACGCGCCTCCGTCTGAACCCTGACAAGTGCAAATTCTGCGTAGATCAATTAAAATACCTAGGTCATATAATCGATCGTCAGGGGATAAGAACAGATCCGGAGAAAGTAAACGCGGTAGCTAACTGGCCGGAACCGCGAACGGTGAAGCAAATCAGACAATTTGTTGGGATGGCCTCCTGGTATCGGCGTTTTATTTCGGGATTCTCAGAGATCGCGGCTCCATTAACAAAACTCACACGTAAAAACGCAAGGTGGTCATGGGGCGAGGGAGAAAGCAAGGCGTTTAAGGAATTAAAGGCAAAACTAATATCTGCACCCGTATTAGCATGTCCGGATTTTACGCGGGAATTTTTTCTACAGACCGACGCCAGCACGTCCGGTTTAGGCGCAGTGCTTACGCAAAGGTACGAAGACGGCGAGCGAGTAGTAGCGTATGCGAGTCGAACACTAAATAAAGCGGAACGTAACTATAGTGCAACGGAACTGGAATGTCTCGCGATAGTATGGGGGATAAAGAAAATGAAAAGTTACTTGGAAGGGTACAAGTTTACGGTGATCACGGATCACCAAGCATTAAGATGGCTGCAGAAAATGGAATCACCAGCAGGGAGACTAGGACGCTGGATCTTCGAACTTCAACAGTATGAGTTCGACGTAAAATACCGACGAGGGACGCTAAATCGGGTGGCCGACGCATTATCAAGGTATCCACAAACGGCGGCGATAAAAAAGCAGGGATGTCCTTGGTACCAACGGCTGCGAATCGAGGTGGAGAAGGATGCGAAAACAAGGCCTGAATACAAGCTGATGGACAATAAACTATATCGTCACATTTTCCATTCATTGGATTTTAAAGAGAACAACGCTCAAACGCAATGGAAGGTGTGCGTACCGACACCAGTCAGAGAAAAAGTAATGAGAACTTTCCATAACGAACCAACGGCAGGACATTTAGGAATAGCGAAAACCATCGCCAGAATAGCAGAGAAATACTACTGGCCGGGAATGTTCCGAGATATAGCCAAATACGTGCGGAAATGCGAAAACTGCCAGACACACAAGGTGGCACAACAACGCCCAGCAGGGAAACTCCACGCCACGGAAGTCAAACGGCCGTGGGAAAAAGTCAATATAGATCTGGTCGGACCACTACCAAGATCAGGGAAAGGCCACACCTGGTTGCTAGTAATGCAGGATCGTTTCTCGAAATGGATCGAGTTAGTCCCGCTAAAAAAAGCGACAGCAGACGCAGTAACACAAGCAGTCACTTCGAAGATCATCTTGAGGCACGGGAAACCGAACAGCATACTCTCAGACAACGGAACGCAACTCAAGTCCAAGCAACTAGAACAAAGACTACAGGAGTGCGGCATTAAACACATCACGACGCCTATTTACACGCCCCACTGTAATCCAGTTGAGAGAACTAATAGGACGATTAAAACCATGGTGGCACAGTTCGCAGGCAAAAATCAGAAAAATTGGGATGCAGAAATAGAAGCACTGCAATTCGCATACAACACGGCGGTGCACGACGCTACGGGATACACACCGGCTTATTTAAACCACGGTCGAGAACTCATGTCACCAGCAGACGACCAGGAGAACAAGGAGACAGCACCAACACCAGGGGAGTTGCATCAACAACTACAAGATGCACACGAATTGGTGCGAATTAATTTAGCTAGAGCCTTCCACCGACAGCAGACGCATTACGATTTAAGGAGGAGGGATTGGAAGCCTAAGCTAGGAGAATGGGTGTGGCGACGAGAACACCCGTTATCGAAAAAGAGCGAAAGCTTTAATGCAAAACTGGCGCCGAAATTTAGCGGACCGCACGAAGTACGTCGGATAATTTCGCCAGTAATCGTCGATCTTCGGAGCAAACGCGGGAAATGGCTCCGACATATCCATATAGAGCACTTAAAACCGTTAAACAAAGAGATCGAGGAAAAAGACAACACAGGGGAAGTAAACACCACCAATGTCAGCGCCGAGGAGAACGACGACTAAACGAACGAAATCGGAACACAAGCGTTCAAGATGTCAAGCGAGCAAGACGTATTAGACGCGATAAACGAGTTCCTCGGCGAACCCGCCGAAAACGAAACGCCGCCACCAGAGCCAGCACCACCACGGCAACCACGACCACCACGGGTCGGCACGATCGTTCAACGGTCCGATCGTGAGAACGCCCGGAAACGGGCAATGCTTTTGACACCGCCACCGCCTCCGCCGGCAAAAAGACCATCACGGCCGTACGAAAAGGAGCCGATCAGGGTCAAGCTTCCATCAACCGGCCCTCCAGAGGAGATCCTGCGACCAATGGGCCCCCTCACGGCACCTCCAATCAAGGTGGAAGTCGAGCCCGGCCTCGTCTTCGATGTACCACACTTCGCGGTGCACGTGAGCCGGAAATACAAGGTCCGGAGTCCACAAGGAAGGTGGATTTTGCGGTTCAGCAACAACGGCCAGCTGCGGTATCACCGGAAGATAGAGTAGGCGTTAGCTGGCTAGTAACATGTAGGTCCGACTAGCCGACCGCACGAATAAAAGTGCCTCAAATTCAGGCACATTGTACGAGGGGGGTGATATAACGATGCACCCATGCACCCCTGATTCCCAGCAGGCGATCGCTGGAGGCTGCCGCCCGGCATAAGAACCGCCGGGCAAGGGCAGGGCGCTGAGCGCCACATTTTTAAAACATTAAAAACGAAGCCGTACGGTTGAGCTTCGAAATAACGGAGCGCGCCGAAAACGGCCGACGAAACCCGAACGATCGGGTTAAGTCCCCTCGCGCCCGGCTCCACCGCGCGCCACGAACGGAGCCGGCACGTTTTGCGGCCGCTCGACGGGGGTAAAGTTGTTTTTACGCCGGCGCGGGCTAATTAGTCCCGTATAAAAAGGGCCTGTCGAGCAGAGAAGAGACACTCTTTTCCGAGTTTCTCCAGCGCACCAGTCGCCAGAGCAAACTCACACCAGACGCCAAAACAGCAAAATCCGCGGTGGGGAGTACCCCGCCACGCCTGGGAATTCTCAGGATTTGCGAAGGCACAATCCTTCCAAGAAGTGCATTCAGAAATTGGGGCGTTCCCCGATCTCTCCGGGAGTTCTCGGCAAACGCACGAAACCCGCTCCCGTCACCTTTCCGACCAGTGCATCCGGAGGTAGAGAGGAGAGCTACCCCCGGCGGGACGTTCTCGCTAGCACGGTCTTCCCGAAGGGAAATCCCGTCGTCTCATTTCCCGAAAATACGCGGCCTTACGGGCAACCTCGTATCGCACGGAAAAGAAGCGGTAGAAAAACGCCGGCACGCGCCGTGACGTCACGCATCAATCGATCGACGATTAAACCGCGGATCAAGTTAAACTCGTTATTACTCGCGAACGCGGCGTTGCATCGACGCCTGGTCTTCACGACCCGCTGCGCGAACTCGTGGTGCATCCGACCGTGCAACCTCAAGCATAAGCCCCGACTGCAACCCCGCGAAAACGCGTTGCAACTATTAGCGCATTTCCGACACGAGCCGCGAGCCCGCGAACGAACGCCCGCGGCATATCTCGAACGCATCAAGTTCTTGCGATACCGACACAAACACAACTGTATATACGCGCCGAGCTCTCTTTTGCGATAATTACGCGCCCACGCACGCAACTGTATCTGTATCAACTTTTTTTAAAATATACTTTCTTTGTTATTGTATTAATCGAACCCCGCATTGCACTTATTTTTCACGCCTGCCTAATCGAACCCGATCACCACGACTGCCGCTATCCGCGGAAATAAGCCCGTTACAACTTTTTTTAAAATGGAGGCTGTTTCTATAGAAGAGAAGATAGAAATGATTCTTGTTTATGGTGAATGTGTAGAAATGTTGACGATGCCGTTACACTTTATGCTGAACGTTTTCCGGATAACGTGCGATCTCGAGCATCTTTTTATCGGGTTGTTACACAATTTCTACAAGAGGGAAGTGTGTCTAAGAGAAAAAGAGCCCGTCGAAACCTAGTTACTGGAACTGACAATGAAATTGCTGTATTAGCTGCAGTAAATGTTGACCCTCATGTCAGTACTCGACAAATTGCACGCGATTCTGGAATTTCGCGACGTAGTGTAGGCAGGATATTAAAACGTTATAAATATTATCCCTATTACATTTCGTTGCACCAAGAACTTCATGATAATGATTTTCAGAACTGAGTTATCTTTTGTCAATGGGCATGTCAACAAATACAACAAGATCCTAATTTCTTTGCTAAAATCCTATTTTCAGACGAGTCCTCTTTTACGAACCACGGCACGGTTAATAGACATAACATGCACTACTGGAGTATTCAAAATCCACATTGGTTACGTGAAGTTGAGCATCAGCGTCAATGGTCTGTGAACGTTTGGTGTGGAATAGTTGGTGACAAGATAGTAGGTCCATACTTCATTGAAGGCAATTTAAATGGCGAAACATATCGTAATTTTTTACAAAATCAACTTCCGCTTTTACTTGAGGACGTACTCTTAAATGTAAGACAACAAATGTGGTTTCAACACGATGGATGTCCATCGCATTACTCCCGAACTGCTCGTGAAGTTTTGGATCGCGAATTCAATGGACGCTGGATCGGTAGAGGGGGTCCAGTAAATTGGCCAGCAAGATCTCCAGACCTTACGTCTCCAGACTTTTATTTATGGGGTTACATAAAGAGCGAAGTTTACAAAGAAGTGCCAACATCTCGTGAAAATATGATGCAACGAATCCAAAATGCTTGTGCCAAAATATCACCTGATGTACTCCGCAGTTGTGTACGATCTATGGAAGTTCGGATCAATAAGTGCATTGAAGTCGAAGGTCGCCAATTTGAGCACTATTAAATTAAATTAATTTCAAACAGATAAGACAATCATACCAAATTGTGAGAGGCAAGGGGACTCATCTAAAACAAGCACCCCAAAGGGGATAAAAAACTACTACGTCCACGTCGTTATTCCTGGGTAGTGCTAAAAGTAGTTAATAGTTGTACAGTTTTTCAACCTTAAAGTTAAAAAAGGGATTCCAATAAGGTACTCCGTTATCTCAAGATTTTTGTGTTTTTTTTGTTTTTTATGGCCAAAATATGGGTTAAATCGAAAAAATAATAAGAACAAAAAGTATTTTTTTTTCGATTTCCAATCGAAATCCGCGGCAAAAAATGGGTGTTTCCATTTAAAAAAACGAATTCTGATCAAAAAACGCCACTTCCGGTCTAGGCCGGAAGTTGTAATATGGACCTTTCGATAGCCTCTTTAATGCCCTACAACTTTTGTCTAAAACTTTTTTCAAAATAATCGACTCCAATCGAGATATTATCTTGTCTCAAGATAAATGCCCCACCCTGTATATATACACGGTGGGCCATTTTAATCGATGCACTCGAATATCTCGAAAACAGCACTCTTCAGAAAGAAATGTTTCAAACAAAAATTGTAAGGTGTGAAGGGGGACATAAGATGGTAGCATTGGTTTGACCTTGGAAAGTCATTTGAAGGTCACATAAAAGTCACCTTCAATTTCTTAAATTGAACCCACTATTTTTCATTACATATTCTTGTAGCTTATCTCGAGAGCTTTCCAAAACACTACAGACAAATGTTTTTTCATTAAGTACTTTTTGAGTTATAAGGCTTCAAAGTTTGCAGTACTTCGATATAAAATGCAAAATAAATATCTCGTAAAATATTTAGTTTTCGGTAGTCTTACCCTAATACTTTTATGCACAGGATAATGAGACAAAACTATTGGTGCAAAGAAAACGTATGATTGTTTATAATAAAAAATGTGTAATTTGCAATGCACTTTTTGTTATAAACAATCATACGTTTTTTTCCCACCAATAGTTTTGTCTCATTATCCTGTGCATAAAAGTATTAGGCTAAGACTACCGAAAACTAAATATTTTACGAGATATTTTGCATTTTATATCGAAATACTGCAAACTTTGAAGCCTTATAACTTAAAAAGTACTTAATGAAAAAACATTTGTCTGTAGTGTTTGGAAAGCTCTCGAGATAAGCTACAAGAATATGTAATGAAAAATAGTGGGTTCAATTTAAGAAATTGAAGGTGACTTTTATGTGATCTTCAAATGACTTTCCAAGGTCAAACCAATGCTACCATCTTATGTCCCCCTTCACACCCTACAATTTTTGTTTGAAACATTTCTTTCTGAAGAGTGCTGTTTTCGAGATATTCGAGTGCATCGATTAAAATGGCCCACCGTGTATATATATACAGGGTGTTCTCGGATTAAATGTCCCAAACTTAAAATATAAATTTGGGACTTCAAAACAAGCAAAAATTTCCTCTGGAAGTTTGCTCGCAAACACTTCGTTCAAAAGATATCGACTTGTTAAGTTACAGAACGATAGGAATTAATAATATCGAAATAATTTAGGTTTATCTTTTTTATTGCTTTTTTTATTGCTTTACAATAACCAAAATTTATAATTATTAAATATTTTGTTCAAAATGATAGCCTCCAGCTTGGAGACATATGCATATTGTATTACTTTACTCCACGAAAGTATTCAATGAACTAACAATTATTTGGTACACTGCGCGAAATCGATTCTGTTTGTAAAAAACAGAAGAGCTATGAATGAACTTCAATCTTCAAAACAAAGACAAAACAGAAATATTTCGGTATTATTCATTCCTATGGTTTTATAACTTAACAAGTTGATATCTCTTGAACGAAGCGTTTGCGAGCAAACTTTTAGAGGAAATTTTTGCTTGTTTTGAGGTCCCAAATTTGTATTTTAAGTTTAGCCATTTAACCCGGGAGCACCCTGTATATTAATAAAGTATTATAATAAAAAAAAATTTTGTCTCTAATATTAATTTTATTTAAATTAAAACACTGTAAAATAGTAATTATATACATATGTACATCAAATATGGCGTCCAATGTTATATATATGGACGCCATTTTGATATTTAATTCCATTTTACCAGGGAACATATCTCAGAGGGCGCCACAAATGCTGGTCACATAAAATTACATAGAAGTTTAGTGGCCCTGCGATCGATTCGAATAAGGTGGTTATAAAACTGGACAGTAAAACTCCGAATATGCAACAATCGAAGAGAGAGTAGCGTCGCGACGAATCTTTTTTGTAAAAAAAATAGAGCGATATGAGCGTTGCGAAACGAAGACTCGTAAACGAACTCACGCACCTGCGAGAAAGAACTTTCCTCGCCGCCGCGTTGCGCTGCGTGGATACGACGATCTGTGGCAAGCGGACGTCGTCTAGATGCTCTCTTACGCAGGCACAACAGAGATCACAATTACATACTCACCGTCATCGACGCCTTAAGCAAGTATGCGTGGGTGGTACTGCTCAAGAGAAAGAACAGCAACGAAGTCGCTCGAGCCTTGTCGAGCGTAGCGCGCGCCTCCGGACGATGTCCGAGAAATCTGCAAACTGACAAAGAGAGTTCTACAATGCCGAGGTGCGCGGATTCATCGATAAACGCGGAATCAATCACTACTCGACGTATTCGGTGCTAAAAGCGTCGATCATCGAGCATTTCAATTGCATGCTCAAGAACTCGATGTGGAAGTACTTCACGCTGAACGGAATGTACAAGTGGATCGACGCGCTGTCGCTTTTAATATCCAAGTACAACGCTCGCAAGCATCGGACCATCGAGATGCGTCCGATCGACGTGACACTCGCTCGAGCGTTGAGACTCCTGTCGATGGTGTACAGCCACCCGAAGATCGCCGCTCCGGGAAAATTTCGGCCGAACGATCTCGTACGCCTGAGCAAGTACAAGACGCTGTTCGAGAAGGCGTACACGCCGAATTGGACCGCGGAGATCTTCCGCGTAGCCGAGGTGCGAAGGACGAGTCCTGTGACGTATCTGCTGACGGATTCACGCGGCGAGCCGATAGCTGGAGGATTCTACGAGCACGAGTTACAGCGAGTCTCCGATCCCGACGTGTATCTCGTGGAGAGAGTGCTGCGACAAAAGGGCGACATGGTTTTCGTGAAGTGGCTGGGAATGGACAAGTCACATAAATTCATGGATTAATAAAGCCAACATATTGTAACACATTGTAACGAATATATAATTTTGTGTGTAATATTAAAGATAAAAAAATCCTCTCCGACGCGTGCCACCTTGACGTGATGGAGAGGCTTAGGCCGTCCTGGGTCTCCAGGCTCCCATTTCGGCGCTTTGCGTCGGGGAGGTCCGGGGGCCCTTAGTGACCAAGAGCACGCATTGCACTTCTCTCCCCAGAAGGGGAGGAAGGGGGATTTCGCTCCCTCCGGGCGCTTTGGCCTAATGCGAATAGGGGAAGGAAAAACCTGACTACAAAACCCGGCTCATGGGAGTCGAGAAGGGTGGAAGAACATCCGTTCCCGTTAAGTTACTCTGTGTACTTAGGTTAGTTCTTCCCCCTTCCCCCTAACCCTAACCCTAATTTTTCTTCTGTAGATTTTCTGCTTCCTTTCACTCCTTTCCTTAATTATTCCTCTCTTTTTTTCTACCATTTCCTTCCGTGTGTGTGTGTGTGTGTGTGTGTGCGCGCGCGCGCGCGTGCGATGTGTGTGTGAGTGGGGTTCGCGTCTCTCCCTGTATTACTGGGGAGGGGTGCGAATTTCCGCTTTTGTGCCGCCGGGCAGTAGAAGTCTTCGGGCGTTTTGTGTGCACTTAATTAAGTGTGCACATAGAGTATGATGCTGAAGGGAAAAAAGCATCTTTACGGGTGTCGTAGTCACGCCTTTAAAGTCTGGTGAATGCCGACGAGTTGGGACGGGGGTAGAGATGCCCTAAAGCTGTGACACGGCTGGGGACGAGTGTGGAGGTTCCGCAAGCATCACGGGTATACCTGACTGGAGGCAGAGAAATCATGTCTTAGACCTCTGATTCCCGACCCTGAAAGATCAGGGGATTCCGCCTAACGGCAGTTTCACGGTTATGTGAAACGGTTCTTGGAGGTGCCGGTTTCGTACCGGTTTTGTACCGGGTACACTTCCGGGACGCCTGCACATCGAGGGTCTCTCTCTGCTCTCCCCTTAAAAAGAGAGTAGATCGCAATGGGCCTGAATGGCTCAATGCGCACCCGGGTAGGTCATTTCAGCAAGCGAGCATAGTTTGTTAATGAAGGGTGATACCTCACCTTCCGGAAATTCGGAGGCACATTTACTTCGAATCACGGATACCGTCGAATGGCGCGGTCATATCGGATGACGGGTTGCTATCTTGTAGAACCCTGAGGCCGATATTGCTGCAACAGATGTCTGCATTCCTCCTGTATGAAAAAGCGGATGCAGGGACACGGGTAGGAGGGGACATTAGGGGAACGGAATTACACCTCTACACGGTAGAGTTTCTCTATCCTGTGGAATCCCGAACCCGCGTCCATAGGGGTGCGACCTCCCCCTTGTTTAAAACTCGGATGTGTTGGGCTTACAGTGTATCTCACGGAAGATCACCGCAGCGTAGTCCTTTCCGATGGGAAACTCGGGTAGGAAACCCACCTTTGCGGCGAAAGCGGAAGATGAAGTGAGGGGTGGTGCATCACCCTCCGGAAAACCGGATGCACATTTACCTCGAGTCACGGATGCCGTCGAGTGGCGCGGTCATGTCAAGTGACGGGTTATGTAACCCCGAGGCTGACATGGCCAGCAACAGGAGTCTGCATTCCTCCTCGTATAAAAAGGCGAATACAGGGACGGAAGTGGCTCATTGGCGCACAGTACAATTGGACACGTTGTAATTGCGCACCGTGCTATTAGACACATAAGATTGCGCACCGTTCGATTGGACACGTTAAATTTACTCATCGTTCAATTGGACACAGTTCTTTTGCGCACTGTTCGATTGGACACGCGAAAGAACTGTGCGCAAGAGAACTGTGGGCAAAAGAACTGTGCGCAAAAGAACTGTGTCCAATTGAACGGGGGGCAAATGTAACGTGTCCAATTGAACGATGCGCAATTGCAACGTGTCCAATTGTACTGTGCGCCAATAAAGACTTCTCTAGTGGTGACCCTGAAAAGGGCCGTTTCTATGAGAGCCTAAATGCTCTCTTGATAAGTAATCGTTGCGCCTTAATAACTCGTAGGGCCTCCAGTATGCTGAATTGTTGTTCTCGTCCATGTTGTTCTGGGTCCTGTTTGGGCGCCTCTGTCTGACTTGCGACGGATGATGTAGTTGGTTCCCAGTTGCTGTCTGATTGGATATTCTGATCGAGACAGAGAGGCTGCACCTGGATTCCCCTATGGACTCCCTGTAGCTGAGTCTGTATAGTCCTATTGGTCGATGCCTTAGCTGACGGTGGCAGTGGCGACAGCACTGCTGGACGCTCCAGGGACCAGTAGGTGTACTGTCGTACCTTGATGAATATATACACACATAAGAGCAGAGGAATAGAAATAAATATACATATGTATTTATACGTTTCAACAATGAGTTCAGGAGTTTACGAATTTTTTCCTCAGAAACAATGCATCTAACACGAAAATTGATCGGAAATATTTTCATTTGCAAATTTTATGTATTGGGTCGTGAAGTATGAAATGGAGCAAAATTTTGATAAATAAAACTCGATTCTTTTTAAATAAAAACTTTGTATTTTTAATCAAAGTATGCACCCAGGTTATCGACACACTTTTGCCATTTCAACGGTAGCTCATTTATCCCTTTGCTGTAGAAGCCTGGCTCACGGGAGTCGATGAACTGTTGGAAGGCCGTTTTCACAGCCTCTGCGGAATTGAATTTTTTTCCCAACAAGAAGTTGTCCAAATTTCGAAAGAAGTGGTAGTCAGTGGGTGCAAGGTCTGGCGAATATGGTGGGTGACGGAGAGTCTCTAACTCCAACTGCTGTAGCTTTGCCACGGTCGTTCGTGCGGTGTGAGGTCGAGCGTTGTCGTGCAAGAGGATGGGAGCTGATCGATTGACCAATCTCGGCTGTTTAATCGCAAGATTTTGCATCATATCGTCTAGTTGGTTGCAGTAGACATCCGCCACGATCGATCTGCCAGGTTCCATGAAGCTATGGTGGATGACACCTGAGCCAGACCACCAAACAGTCACCATCAGCTTCTTCTGGTGGATGCCTCGTTTGGAGCAGTGTTTTGGTGGTTCATCTCGGTCCAACCACTGTGATGGACGCTTGCGATTGTCGTACATGATCCATTTTTCATCGCAGGTAACAATTCGATGGAGAAATGGTTCGGTTTTGTTGCGAGACAAAAGAGAAAGACATGCTTCAAGTCGCCGTTGCTTTTGTGCATCGTTTAATTCGTGCGGCACCCACTTGTCCAGCTTTTTCACTTGCCGATTTGCGCCAAGTGAGTCAGGATTGTTTTCTTCGATACACCGAAAGTCAGTGCTAATTCACGTGCACTTTGGCTGGGATCCGCTTCCACGGTGGCTTTCAGGACATCATTATCCACCTGAGTTTCAGGTCGACCACGCGGTTCATTGGACAGGTCAAAATTTCCAGAACGAAATCTTTTGAACCAACGAGCTACTGTCGCGTTCGTAGCGACTTGGGTAGGGAACACACTGTTGATATTGTCGACTGCCTGCCGTGTTGTGGTTCCACGGTGGAACTCATATTTCATCAAAACACGAATTTCTCTGTTTTCCATGACCTCATTAGATCATTTGCTGACAAAAAACTATTCAATATTTTTCAATTATCAAAAATAATTCTGAAAGAGGAAAGACGTACCTTTATAACAACAAGTAGTTTGTATCAAAACAATGCTCCAAAGTGAAGTTATACGCGATTGAAATCAAAGATATTAAGTTTGCTCCATTTCATACTTCACGACCCAATAGAATATAACAGTATTTTTTTCATCCATGAATTTTGATTTTTTTCAATTTACATCTGCCATATTGGATCCACCATCTTGAATTTGGAAAATCCGTCACTAGATTTGGATTTAGAAGTCATCAAAATATGAAACTACGTTCAGAATTGCTTGTTACAGGATTCTTGTGCGTGTAATAAAAAAAAATCTATAATTTTTATGATTTTGAAGCCGCCATATTGGATCCGCCATCTTTGAGGATATCCAATTTGTTGGTGCATGTTCGGTAGGGTACTGTTTATTGAAAAAATCCATTTTGAATGGAGAAAAATACATACTTCGTTGATTGTTAGAGAAAGATTTAAGAAAAATCTATATTTTACAGAATTTTATGCAAAATTCGCCATTTTAGAAAGGTTGCGGTGTGTGTAAGTTTGGGGAAAAAATTTTTTCTAAAACTTCAACTCTAACGTGCACCAACGTGCACAATTAGAACTGAATTTCCATATCGAAACCATTCGAAAAAAATTATGAGAAAAAATATTTTCAATTTTTCGGTACCTTTTCACTTAAAATCCGTCATATTGTTCTTCTGGAGGATGAAAATGAAATTTTGACCACGCCAATCGAAAGAGCGCACCTGATTTTAAAAGGAAACATGGTTTTGATTAAAGAATTCCTCGTCACTCCTATTGAGAATAATGCTCAAAGATAAGCAAAAAATCATGGGTTTCTGGTCGTTAATGGGTTAACTAATATTATTCACAATATAGGAATGGATTCATTTTATACAATATATTGGTTAAAATATCAGCTTGATACTTATCGGCAATATACAATTACGAAGCCCGTTTCTATAGCTATTGATGCTACTGGCAGCATCATTAAAAAAATAATTCATCACGATAAATCGCGCTCAAAACACATTTCTTTATACTTGCATGGTTAATTCATCTAAGGAAAAATATCCGATTACGCAAATGTTAAGTGAATCGCATACCACAATAGCGATTTGGATGTGGTTAATACAATGGATTCAAAGCGGTGCTTCTTTTCCGCATGAAGTAACTTGTGATGTATCAACAGCCTTACTTACTGCTGTCATTCAAGCGTTCACTAATTATAATATTGATGATTATGCCGATAATATGGGAAGACAGAGAAACATCTTATTGTTATGTAGGTGTTGCCAATTTTATAAAAAAAATACGCAAATTTTTAAAAATTGCACGGTTACGCAAAAAAGTATTTTATCTGGCAAGTATTAGCCAATTAATATTAGCTTATAATGTTAAGAAGCGGAAGATATATTGTTTTCTATTTTAACTGTTGCTGTTAATGAAACGGAAGGTGTTCGAAACACATTTCAAATGTTGTATATATACAGGGTGACCCATTTTAACTTAGGCAGCCAAATAACTCGAAAAATAAGCACACTACGAAAAAATGGTTAGAATCAAAATTTCGTCATTTCGAGGGGGACGTACAATGACGTTAAAATCAGCCCCCCCACCCCTCCCCCTGGGCGGTGAGGGGGGGCAAGTTTGAAATCTTAAATGGGAACCCCTATTTTTCATTGCATATTCTTGTAGCTTATCTCGAGAGCTTTCCAAAACACTATAATTAAAAAATATGGAATTGTTAATTGCAAATTACATATTTTTTCTTAGAAACAACTATGTGTTTTCTTTACACCAATTGATTCCTCTCATTATTTTGTACATAAAAGTATGAAGGTAAGATAATCGAAAAATGAATGGTTTACTAGATATTTTATGGTTTATGTAAAATTAAGAAATTATTTCAAGCCTTATAACTCAAAAAGTACTTAATAAAAAAGTACTTAATTATAGTGTTTTGGAAAGCTCTCGAGATAAGCTACAAGAATATGCAATGAAAAATAGGGGTTCCCATTTAAGATTTCAAACTTGCCCCCCCTCACCGCCCAGGGGGAGGGGTGGGGGGGCTGATTTTAACGTCATTGTACGTCCCCCTCGAAATGACGAAATTTTGATTCTAACCATTTTTTCGTAGTGTGCTTATTTTTCGAGTTATTTGGCTGCCTAAGTTAAAATGGGTCACCCTGTATATAAGGCTATTGGTTAATTTTGATCGGATCGACACTCAATAAAAAGAACAAATTGTGTTTCTCTGTAACAAAAAGAACTCATCTTATTATTTACATTCTATTTACAAGTTTACACTTATTCTCACCTGTAACAAAAAGAAACGACATTCAATGTTATTAGTTACAGGTGTCGATTACTATTTTATTATTACAATACTTTCTATTATTTTGTATTTCACCAAATCTTAGCACAATTCTTTTATGACTTTCAAGAAACGTACGTGTGTTCCCGTCAGATTACGAATCCCCCCTACTTTTCCATGCGTCGAGTTACATCACGTACAGTCTATTACACCGGCGTTTCAAACGCGGCAATATTTAAATTAAAGAAATTATTTCTTTACATCACCCCTCTAGGGAGGGCGAATAATCGGTGTGCATGGTTTAAACAGGTATGAGTTTAGTTACATGGAATAGATTTGATTCAAATTTCCTATGATCTGTGTCCACTTCATATATTGATGTTGATATTTTTTTCATTATTTTATATGGACCAATTTGGAGTTCGTCTAGTTTTTTTCTGTTCAATTTGTTTCCATTTTCGACGTACACCCAATCTCCTACGTTGAAGTTATGGTTTTTACGATTTTTATCGAATATCCTTTTATTATAATCGTGCGATTCTATGGACTTTCTGAAGCTGTTTTTCGATCTTCTCCTAAATTGAAATTTGATCCGTCCTTTAGTTCCTTCGGTATTATTCTAACATCCGTTCCTTCCAGTAGGTACTTTGGGGCAAATCCAGTCGCTGAATGTTCGGTTTCATTATACACTCTCACACAATCTTGAGCGATGGTTGTCCACGCTGATTTTTTTCCTTTATTTTCGTTGATTTTGCATTTGATTTTGTTGACGAGTGTTTGATTTAACCTCTCATTGAGTCCATTGGAAAAAGCTGAATTTACAGCTGTAAAAATGAGTGGTATTTTCTTTTTCTGAAGGAAATTTTTAAGCTCTTTGGAATTTATTCCAGGATATTGATCTGACAAAATCATACCAATCTCCGTTACATCTGGAGTTTTCTTTAACAATTTAACAAAGTCAGCGGCAGTTTGTGTTTTTGAAGTTGAAATATATGCGTACCTGGTGAAGTGGTCGACTAATAAATGGAGATACTTTTTGGTCGATCATGACCCTCCAAAACCTCCTATCGTGTCAATGGAGATTATTTCAAAAGGACTGGCGGCTGGGCCCAAGTATGACATCCGGCCAAAGTTTCCTCTTCTCCTTGATTTATTTTTTATGCAGGTTTCACAGTTTTTGCAAATTTCATTTATATTTTTTGTCAAATTTTTTGCTGTGTAAACCTTGCTTATTTTATTTTGCATGTGCCTAACCCCCATGTGGCAGAATTTTCCATGGACATCTTTTATGAGATTGATGCTGAAACTTTCCGTCAACAAAATCTTTTTGTTGTTTTTAGTTTTCTTGTAATATAGTCCATTTTCTTCAAAAAGTTTTTCCCTCTTTTCCTGAATTTCTTCATTTGTTTTCTGGTCTTCCATAATCTCTTTCATATTTATGAAATTTACTATTTTTAATTTCTCTTCAGTGTTGTCATCTGGGTTTAACACAGGGTTTCTGCTTAAGCAGTCCGCTTCGCCATTTTCTTTCCCAGGAGAGTATTTAATTGAGAAATTATATTGAGACAAGTAATAAGATATGACTCCCAATTCTTCATCTGTACGAGCTTTTAAATTAAGGTTTTCTAGCGGCTTATGATCCGTATAAACGATGAACTTTTTACCTATTAACCAGAATTGCCAGTATTTAATAGCTTCTTGTATTGCGAGACACTCTAGGTATATAGCTTTTTTTTTTCTTTTGCGCCTCGTTCAGTTTTTTTGAGAAGTAGGCGACTGGTTTTTCTTCACCTGATTCCTGGGGTTGTTTAAGAATTGCTCCTACTCCTTTTATACTTGCATCTGTGTATATGTGTATTGGGAGATTCGGATCAAATATTGTTCTTATAGGCTTAGTACATAACAGATTCTTTATCAACTCAAATGATTCTTGGCACTGTTCTTTCCAAACAAATTCTTGTCCTTTTCTTAACAAGTTATGTAACGGATCCAGAATAATCGCAGCGTTTGGTATATAGTCATGGTAGAAATTAATTTTACCTAATAGTTGTCTCACATTTTTTTGTGTCTTTGGCGTTGGGAAATTTCGAATGGATATCAGATTATCCTTTAAAGGCTGTACGGAGTTATTTTGAATTATGTGTCTCAAGTATTTTACAGAATTTGATGCGAATGTGCATTTTTCAAATTTTAATCTGAAACCTTCTCTTTCTATAGCCTGAAAAAGCAAAGTTAAATGTCTTATATGTTCTTCAAACGATTTTGAAAATATTAATATATCATCTATGTAGTTCACTGTGAAACTTGTTAAGTTGTTTTTCCTGATTATACTGCTTAATATTCGTTGGAATATTGCTGTCGCCGTTTTAAGACCGAACGGCAGGCACGTCCATTGAAAGTGTCCTTCCTGAGTGACGAATGCCATTTTTTTCCTGTCCGAAATCCGTAGCGGTATAGACCAAAATGCAGAGTTTATATCGAGAGTGGAAAAATATTTGCAATTTCTTGTTTTTGCCATTAGATCTTCTATTCTTGGAAATGGCTGTGATTGTGGGATTATGATTTTATTAAGGTCTCTGAAATCGATGCATAATCTGGATTTTTTATTTTCATCTCTTTTAAAGGCGAGCGTTACTGGTGCAGCAAATGGGCTGTAGGATTCTTCTATTAATTTATTTTCTAGTAATTTAGATATTTGTAGTTCGATCTTCTTTCTATCCATTACAGATGTTCTATTCCATTGAACATCTGTATGGCCTTTTGCAGCAAAATTTATCTAATGATAGATCAATATGCGCTTCATATTCCGTCACAGTTCCAATGTCGTATTTGTCTTTTGCAAATATTGATTTGTGTGAAAGTATTAAATCATTTATTAATGATTTTTGCTTCTCATTCAAATGGTTTATATCCATTTTGAAGTTTTCCTCTTCCACATACTCATTAAAATTTACCATGAACTTATTCTTAGAATCTAATATATTTTTTCCTGCATCATTTTGATGATTTTTTTTTTGTAGTTTTGTATTTTTCTATTTCGAATGTTTTCTTCCTTAGAAAAAATTTGTTCACTTTTTATTTTAGGAATTTTTTGTGAAATATTGGGTTGGGGAAAAAGTTTCTTCGTATTTTATTGCAAAAATGAAACAAATTTTATTCATATTTGAAATGAAGCTTATGAAATTAAATATGTGCCGTTTTGTTCGACCACCTTTTGCCATCTTTGAGGTAAAACCATAATCCCGTCACTGTAGAACTTGTGTGATTTCTGGGCGAAAAACTGTGACAAGTGATTTTCACAGGCCTCTCTTGAAGCCAACTTCGTACCATTAAGAGAGTTCTGTAGAGATCGAAATAAATGGTAGTCTGATGGTGCAAGGTCAGGACTATAAGGTGGGTGCATCAAAACTTCCCAGCCAAGTTCTCTTAATTTTTGACGAGTCGCTATAGATACATGAGGTCTCGCGTTGTCGTGATGAAAGACGACGCCTTTCCTATTGATCAATTCTGGTCGCGTTTTCTCAATTGCCTGGCGTAATCTTTCCAGTTGTTGACAGTAAAGGTTAGAATCAATTGTTTGACCGGACGGCAGCAGCTCGTAGTGAACGATTCCTTTGTAATTCCACCACACACTCAGCATCACTTTTCTTGGCGTCAATTTTGGCTTTGCCACAGTTTGCGGAACTTCATTTCGCTTTGTCCACGATCTTTTTCGTACATTATTGTCATACGTGATCCATTTTTCATCGCCTATTATGAGCCGTTTCAAAAATGGTTCGATGTCGTTTCGTTTTAACAATGATTCGCAGATAGAAAATCGATCCATTAAATTTTTGACTGTTAAATCATGTGGCACCCAAACATCGAGCTTTTTTTTGTATCCAGCTTTCTGCAAATGGTTTAAAACTGTTTTGTGGTCGATGTTCAGTTGCTTACCGATTTCGTGACTGCTAATATGCCGGTCTTGTTCAATTATTTCCATAATTTCATCGACTTTTTCAGTGATCGGTCGACCAGAGCGAGGTGTATCTTTGACGTTAAAATTTCCAGATTGAAAACGCTTGAACCAGATTTGTGCAACACGTATTGATACAGCATCATGTCCATAAACATCACAAATTTTTTTAGCTGCCTGAGTTGCATTCTTCCCTTTTTTAAAATAAAATTTTAAAATGTATCGAATTTCTTCTTTCTCTTCACTCATTTTCAAGATGCAATAACTTTTAACTGAATAGATAAATATCACTACTTTTTTGCTACTTTTTCTTTATGATATGTCACCTTTCAAACGCACACAAAGTATTGACAGATCCGATTAATATTATCAAGGTTATGCGATTCTAATTCCATCTGCCGGAAAATACGAAGAAACTTTTTCCCCAACCCAATATTAAGATTTTCATCTTGTGTTAAGTAAAAATTTTTTATACAATCTAATCCAATTAGGAAGTCATCGTCAAAATATGTATTATCTATCACGAAAACATTCATTAGTTTTTCTAAATCAAAAATTTTTACCTTTATTCTTATCATTCCAATTGTTTTTCCAATACCGTTGATCGTTTTTAACCCAGGCTTGAAATGTTGTTTCCCATTGTTCTTGAATTCTACCAATCTTGAGTTTATCAAGGAGATATTCGAGGCCGGGTCGTAAATACCGACGACATCCAATTTATCGTCTAGTTTTAGTTTAACTTCGATCAATGGTGGAGTTATTAGTTTTTTGGATCCTCATCTGAGAGATCACATTCCAGCTTGGCGTTGTTTGTTATCTTTGGGGTCTTATCGGACACATTTTTTGATTTGAACCAACATTTTTCTTCTGGGTGGAAACGCGTACCTTTTTTCAATTGTTCACAAATACCACATTTTTGTTTTGTTGCATCTGTCTTTTTTTCTATATTCTTTTTCTTTATACCCAAGTGTTCCAATCTTCCAATTTCGTTGAAAAGATCTTGGGTCTCTAATACTTCCTCTCTGTTGATTTTATCGGTTATAAAATCTGGTAAACCGGCTGCAATGATATCAATCAGTGTGCCCTGATCAATTTTACTTCTTAGTTCCAGCATAAGTCTTTCCTTTTTTATTGCATAATCCAACAGAGATCCTGCTTTGTATTTAAAATTCAAAGCGTACTTACTAGCGGTCCAACCCCTGTTTGCATAAGTCTCGCAGAAGCTTTTCTTCCAGCTTTTCCAATCTGAATCCAAAGTCAATTTTATTATCATGGATTCATACCAGTCTATGCAAGATTTATCTAAAAACAATCTCAAAATTTCAATTATATCTTTATCTTCTGTAATATCATACCTCTTGCATTCTTTCTCAAAATTGTCGCACCAACTCAAAGCATTGTTTTTTCCTTCAAACTTACTCAGCACAAATCTTTCAGCCAGTTTTTTTGTACTTTGTTTTTGTTTTCTTTGGCTATCTTCTACCAATTTTTGTAGGATTTTTACAAGCGGTGATTCTGCTTCTATCATTTCTTTTCCAGGGTTGATTGCTTCTGATTGTACAACTTCTTTCAAAAATCTCATCAAATATTAGATTTCCATCCTCATCCAGGTATGTTTGTTTTAGTTCCTTAGTCAGAGTTATCCAAACACCCCTCATTTGATGCCTTTTTTGTATGGTTTTTCTTATACATCCGAATGTTTTTGTTGCTGTCAAAGCTTCATGATTCGCTGTATTCTCCAATTCTTCGGGTATCAAAAAGGTTTTATTATCCTGTGTGATGATTGAGGTTAGGGCTATGTAGTTAGATTTTCCATCCTTTGTCGGCTTCGCTCTAAAGACAAATTTTAGTTTATCCATTTTCTTGGCTTATTAACAATTCGTCTCTAATGCCAAAGAATGTCGTTTTATAAGGCTATTGGTTAATTTTGATCGGATCGACACTCAATAAAAAGAACAAATTGTGTTTCTCTGTAACAAAAAGAACTCATCTTATTATTTACATTCTATTTACAAGTTTACACTTATTCTCACCTGTAACAAAAAGAAACGACATTAAATGTCATTAATTACAGGTGTCGATTACTATTTTATTATTACAATACTTTCTATTATTTTGTATTTCACCAAATCTTAGCACAATTCTTTTATGACTTTCAAGAAACGTACGTGTGTTCCCGTCAGGTTACGAATCCCCCCTACTTTTCCATGCGTCAAGTTACATCACGTACAGTCTATTACACCGGCGTTTCAAACGCGGCAATATTTAAATTAAAGAAATTATTTCTTTACATATAAATTCTATATGTCGGTATCATTGCGATTATTCGATAAATTCGTTAAATTGAAGATTATCACTCCACAAGAGGAGGAAAGACGAGGGCCCGACCGCTTATTCGGCGCTCCTGGCGGCCGATAGCGCGATACCGCTTTGTCAGCGCAAATTCGAAAACAGCGCTCACCCTTCTCGAAAGATCCAATAATAATAAATAAATCGTTAGACCGTTCAATTTGAACGTTGTATCTGTAACAGTCGAGCTCGCGAAAAATCGGGATCTTTCGAGAAGGGCTCTAGTATAAATTGACGCGATCGCAGAACGCTGCGCCTTTTTCGCAAAAGTCTTCAGCGCGCACACTTATCTCTCGGATTTTAGAAAAACGTTTTTCCGTCGCTTGCGGATATTGAAATTTTTCTCCCTTGTTAGATTCTCGCTCTAACGCCGCGTTAGCTTCCCTCTTTATTCGCGAATTCGCTAACAGAAGGAAATAATCCCGATGGAACATCCACAAGTTGCGAAATTCATAAACAGAAATTAAAATGTTTACTGACAATTGAAACATTAAATAATACAGAAAATTATACAACTAATGATGAACTTGAAGATAAAACATTAGATATAGACAATAATACAAATACAGCAAATCGATAGCAAAAATGGGCAAATAACATTAGCAAGTGTGTTCATAAAAATTCAATTGACAATGGTGACAGAGAAAATGCTGATTATCTTTCTCAATTAGAAATACAATTATTAAAAGACATGAAATGGTTTCCTCTTTGGTCAGTTGTGTATCGGGATAAATTTGGATACAGAAGAGCATCTAATGCAGCTATTGAAGCAGAATTTGGTATTATAAAAACGCAATTACTCCCAAATATTAAATTATCAATGAGAGCAGATTTATTTATTCTAAAACATATCGAATATCTCAAAGGCCATCTTAATTTAGTAAATAGCATTACGTAGGAAGAAAATATTGAGTCGCAAATGGAAGAATGGGAGAATACATTAAGTACATTATAAAATATCGACAACGAGATCATAAATACTAACATCAGCATACGATCTTATACAACAATCACATATAATAATCCACAAATTGAAGAATGTCCTGCTTGCAAAAATAATTATTATCCCTCTGGTGCTCACAAATGTCATATATGCCAAAAAAATGTTCACGCGTTAGATTTATGTTCAAAAGCCATTGAAGAAGAAGACAAAAGATTTGGACAAAAACGTATTTGTACATCTTGTCAACGTATGTCACCTCGTATCACAAGATGTCAAATGATGTAGAAAATTGGCGTAGTTCCTTCTAGGGAGCTGGCCAGGCTTTCAAGAATCGACTCCAGGGCAGCCTCCCATTCCAGCTATCTTCTTTCTTGTTCCCGGCGCGAGTCTTTCTCAGTCCTTATTCTCCCGTGACTTTCTTCGGACAAGAGGGGGAGTATCTATCGTGGACCCGTCGTCCCAAAAGGACTCCCAAAGTCCCTGCCTCGGCATTCGCCCTCCGGCCCACGGGAAAAGCACGGCTCAGAAACCGTAGGCGAGGCAGTCTTCTCTTTGGAAATTTCCGTTGTTCAATCTCCGTCTTTCGACTCGTGTCAGCTCTTCATTTCTAGGAAAACACTCTCCTGTTGAATAAAATTACAAGAAAACGCAATAACTGAGAAAAATTAACTTAATTCCTATCTTAATTTCTATTACGAGCTCCAAGTTATTTCCCTATCTACTCTATTGCTTCTCGGAAAAAGAAGCTAGGCTATCCGCATGGACGATTTTCCTCTTATGCCTAACGGATTTTTGTATACAGAACACCACATCGCTTAACTTCTTCACTTCTTCAAAAGGACCTTCCTAATTAGACTGAAGTTTAGGAGCTCTTCAATTAGGATTATAAAACCACACCTTCTCTCCCTCTTGGAAAAGAATTTGTCTGGCATTATGATCATACCAGCTCTTCATTCGAGAAGATTTCATGTCTATCCGCCCTCTAATTTTTGAATGGATTCTATTTAATTTTTCTCTTACAAGGGGAGGCCGCGACCTTGGGAACATCGATTTGAATAAAATTTTAAGTGCGTGTAGTACTCGACCAAAGAAGTTTTTGAGGAAAGTGGAGGAAGAGGACGCAACGCTCAACCGTTTTTGAAAAAAACAAGTGAAAAATATACCGTATCTTGTATACCGGTAAGTTTAGACTGATCGTCAAGTAAGCGGTGTAGCTCGGGCGGTAAAGCCCGAGACTATTATGCTGCTGGTCACAGGTTCGATCCCGATCTGTGGTAGTTTCTTTTTTTTTCATTTTTTTTTTACGCAAAACCTACAATATTTTTTTAAATGAAATAAATTTAATAAATAATTTATTTTTTTATTTTTATTTTGCTTTTATTTTAGGAAAAGCAATTTAATTTATTTACGATATGTCGTTAATTTATATTAAATTTCATAAAACCTCACAATTCTATATATTCTATTCGATACGAACAAAAAAATATATAAAATAATTACGCCACTTATTAATTAATTATAATTTAATACGAAAAATATTCGGTACATAATTTTTAATCTCATTGTCAACTTTGCTAACGATGTTTGTTTTCCTATTACACTTTTGAAAAAACATTGTGCGTGCCGAAATGTATCTTTTGCAAAATGTGCATGGTGTGAAAAAAATCTTTGTTTCACATGTTTCTATGATAAATATCATCCGAACAAATGTAACCGATCTGCACAAGATGTACATGATGATGATAGTGAATAAAAATTTTAACACAAAAGTTTGTCGTAATTTTATATTTAATTATAATTAATTAAAGTTAAAGTCTGGCTAGGATCGAACAGAATTTCAAATGTTGTTGTATAGGTATATACATAACACAATAGAAAATGCAGGAAGGGACTAAAAACCGTTACCTGATGAAAACAGGTATACAAGTAACGGTTGGAGCAGTAGCGAAGTTGACAATGAGATTAAAAATTATGTATCGAATATTTTTCGTATTAAATTATAATTAATTAATATGTGGCGTAATTATTTTATATATTTTTTTTTGTTAGTATCGAGTAGAATATATAGAATTGTGAGGTTTTATGAAATTTAATATAAATTAACAACATATCGTAAATAAATTAAATTGCCTTTCCTAAAATAAAAACAAAATAAAAACAAAAAAATTAAATTATTTATTAAATTTATTTCATTTAAAAAAATATTGTAGGTTTCGTGTAAAAAAAATGAAAAAAGAAGAAATTACCACAGGTCGGGATCGAACCTGTGACCAGCAGCATAATAGTTTCGGGCTTTACCGCCCCAGCTACGCCGCTTACTTGACGATCAGTATAAACTTACCGGTATACAAGATACGGCATATTTTTCACTTGGTTTTTTTCAAAAACTGTTGAGCGTTGCGTCCTCTCACTTTCCTCAAAAACTTCTTTGGTCGAGTACTACACGCACTTAAAATTTTATTCAAATCGATGTTCTCAAGGTCGCGACCTCCCCTTGTTAGATTCGAAGCAAAATTAGCTTCGGATTGAGATTCCTCCCTTGGTGGACTTCCCAGGAGTAGATCCAAGGGTAATCTAAGATCACGACCTAAATACAGCTCGGCAGGAGTAAAACCAGTGATTTCATGTTTAGAAGATCTGTAAGTTAATAAGAACATGGGAACCCAACAATCCCAGTCTCTTTGGTTTTCTAAAATAAACTTGGATAAATAATTAATAATGGTAAAATGCTGACGCTCAACCTGTCCATCCGATTGAGGATGTAAAGCAGTCGTCCTCGTCTTTTTAATACCAAGAAGATCCATTAATTCTGCGAACAACCTAGATTCAAAATTCTTTCCTTGATCCGTATGGATTTCCCGAGGAATTCCATGTCTAGAAACTATCTGGTTGACAAAAACTTCTGCCACCGTCTTCGCCCTGATATTCTTCAGAGGGAAAGCCTCCACCAATTTAGTGAAACAGTCTATGATGACAAGGAGATATCTGTTTCCTCGCGTGGTAGTAGGAAGAGGACCAAGGACATCCATCTGCAATCTCTCAAAAGGGGCTCCTACGTTATATATTTGTAACGGGGACTTCCCTTTTCCTAAAGAGCCCTTTTTTGATACACACACTTTGCAGATTCTGCACCACTCTTGCACATCCTGCTTACAAGTGGCCCAATAAAACCGCTTACGAATCTTTTCCAAAGTCTTATTGACCCCAAAGTGTCCTCCTAAAGGAGAATCGTGCGCCGCTTCTAAAATTCGATCAACTTCGAGGAACAATAAGCTGAAAGATGCTAGATCTGAGATTTGGTGCTTCCCATTTCTTATAAAGAACTCTATTTTCCAAACTTATTGCGTCCCAATAGGATTGGAGGACCAATAGGATAGGAGAACCAATAAATTCGGGCGGAAACATCTCCACCAGGTATCTCTGAACGGAGTGGACGTATGCCTGTCTCCTTTCGACGGAAAATCAAAGAGAGGCTAGGATCTTCTTATTGCTCTCTTTTTCAATCCTGAAGAGTGTTTCCCGTAAGAAAGATCCGAGCAACAGATTTCTGAAGCTCCTTCGTATTCTTCCTTTCAACCTTGGAACAATACACACAACCAGAAGATTCACAATGCCGTCTGGAAGTCCATCGGTGTTTTATGAATCTGGTTTTTCCGATAAATAACTTCAAATTCATATTGTTGGAGTCTCTCCAGCCAGCGTGCTAATTGTCCTTCTAAATCCTTGAAAGACAGAAGCCACTTCAAAGAAACGTGATTCATTCGGATCAAAAATTTTCGTCCTAGAAGGTAATGTCGGAAAAATTTTATAGAATCTACTATCGCTAAAAGTTCCCGACGTGTAACGCAATATTTCTTTCGGTCCTACTTAATACGCGGCTAAAATAAGCGATTATTCTTTCTTTTCCTTCCTGATTCTGTGATAAGACTGCATTCTAATTCCAATATTCGAAGCATCAGTATCCAAAATAAATTCTCCCTCTCCCTTAGGAAAAGCTAATGTAGGAGAAGAAGATAAGTTTTGTTTTAATTCCATAAAAGCACTTTGACATTGTTCATCCCAAGAAAATTTAGCTTGATTCTCCGTCAGGGCATATAAAGGTTTAGTCAAGGAAGAAAATCCTTTGACAAATTTTCGATAATAAGAACAGAACCCCAAAAAGCTTCGAAGTTGTTTCTTAGTATGTGAAATTGACCAGTCCCTCACGGCGGAAATCTTTTCGGGATCTGCGGTAACGCCTCCCGAAGAAACTATGTGCCATAAGTATTTTACTTTTTTCGCGAAAAGAATACATTTCTTCGGATTTACTTTCAAATTGACTGTACGTAACCGCGCGAAAACCTGTTTAAGATTTTCCGTCATCTCAAGAAAGTCCTTTCCGAAAATAATCACATCATCTAAATAGATTAGACAAATTTTAAATAATAATCCTTACAAAACTTTTTCCATTAAACGTTCGAAAGTAGCGGAGGCGTTGCACAGCCCGAAAGGCATTATGGTAAACTGCCACAATCCGCCCGATAGAAAAGGCAATCTTTTCCTTGTCCGCAGGATGAATTTTTATTTGCCAATAGCCGCTCTTAAGATCTAAAGTGGAAAACCAAGAATTACCTGAAAGTTGGTCGAACACTTCATCTATTTTAGGCAAGGGATAGAAGTTTCTTTTAGTTACTTCGTTAAGTTTCCGAAAATCCACGCAAAATCTTATCGTTCCATCTTTTTTCTTTATTAAAACAACGGGAGAAGTCCAGGGGCTTTGTGACTCCTCAATGACTCCCTGATCTTTCATTTCCTCAATTATTTTATTGACTTCACTCCGCATCTGTATAGGAATACGACGAGGAAGCTTAATGGAAGAAGAATCTTTTATGTTAATAGCATGAGTCAAAATATCACAATTTCCAGCAACGATCTTTTCGGAAAATATATCTTTATATTCGAACAAAAGAAAACGCGTCTTTTTGAGACTTATCTAAGTCCACAGAATCATTCGCGTAGAATTCTTTCCAAACTGAAGGGATTTTTTCAGAAAAATTTTGGATTCGTCAGCAATTAAGATTTTGTTTTTCCTTGAACTCCGAAAGCTTCTCCAAAAACATTTTCTAAACCTGCCTCTTTCAGAAAATCAACACCTAATAAACAGTCCTCATTCATCTCCAACACGTACATTGAAATTTCTTTAGTGAACTTTCCCAGAACAACTTTCACTTTAACTTTAAATTTAATGGGCACCTCCTCCCCAGAGGGATAACTAATTGTGCCCTTTTCAATTCGAATTCTCTGCTTATCTTCTCTAACTAATTTCCTGTTGAGAATAGAAATATCGGAGCCCGTATCTATCTTAAAATTACACTCACTATCGTCTAATTTCCCCTTAAAATTAAAACAATCCGAATTTAATCCTATACGGTTTATATACAACGGGATTTCGTTCCTCCCAATTGTTCTCCTCCCGCCGAGAGCAACTAAGCCGTGTTTCTCTCATTCTCAGGACAATCTGCACGAAAATGTTCAGTTTTCCCATAAAGCCAACACTCTTTCGTGTTAGCCTTTTTCCAGTTTCCTTTCTCGAATCCCTTTTTCTTTCCGTTTTCTTCTTCTTTACTTTTTTTTTTGTAAGTACGCGCGTCCCTTTTTCTTTTTTCAAACCGTCTTTCGAAGTCCCTTTTCCTTTCAAAATTTTCCCCTTGAATTATTTTTACGGCCTTCGCCCTCTCTATGGCTAATTTAAGAGAAGTTAATCCTTCTAACTGAAGGGTCCTCCTTCTCACAAATCCGTCCAGGAGCAACGAAATAAATTGCGCGCAAGCAATTTTGTCTTGCACTGCGTATGAACATTCAGTGTAAACTAAACGAGCGAGCCTTTCCAATTCCGTACCGAAAGTCGCGAAATCTTCCTCGAATTTCTGTTTCCTGTTCGTGAATTGCGTATAGCAATTTTGAGACAATTGCCCCTCGCCAAAACGTAATTCAAGTTTTGATTTTAGTTCCTCATAAAAACAACTTTCTAAATCCTCCATTGACTCCAAAACAGAGCGCGCCTTTCCCCTCAAACACGACGCTAGCACAACGGTCTTCGTCGCGTCGTCTCAACGATTCGCGCGCGCAATCAAAGAAAATTGCGAGAAAAATTCTCGCAATGAAACCGTCCCGTCAAATGTATCCGGCTTTAACTTATAAGCGGTCTCATTTCGAATTTCCGAATTGCGACTTTTTCGAGACCCCGATCTAAACTTGGAAGGACTTAGCTGTCGTATGGAAGGCTGTAGCCGGCTCCCCCGAAAAAGCTGGATCTCCTCGTCGTGTCGGTGCAGCATCGCGGCGATCTCCTCCTCGCGTCGCGCTTGCTCCTCACGCATTTGCCGCATCTTCATCAGCACAGTATGTAGTGCGGAAGATTCCATCGCCGCTGTCTCCGACGCCCGCGATGCCATCGCCCGCGTTTCCGACGGCGGCTCAGACTGCTCACGCCTCCTCCTCTTCACGGCTATTGATGCCATCACTCTTTTCACTATTGTCCGTCACTTAAACACTATTATCTGTCTAGTCCGGTCGATCCCGGACGAGCCCCCAAAATATTACGTTCGCGGCGAGAACTTCGATTAATATCGAAGGCGTGCACTAATGAATCGGCCGCTTGCGAGACACGTGAAATAAATAAGCACTATTAAAGAAGCAAAGGAACTTTCATGCAAATCCAGAACACAAACGATAATGTTTATAACACGGAATAATAATGCAACGGATCGGCTCGAGAGAAAACGCATCCGCACAGCAAGACAGTTAGCTCCAAACTCAGCTGACAGTCGTTGTTGATAAACAATCTTTCTGTCAACGGGATCCGGACAATGACAGGGCCGTAACGACTCCGGCGCGCGCGTAACTATATATATATATATATATATATATATATATATAATACATCTATAAAATATATATATAAATGTATATATAAATCAATAAAAATATACAAAATTAATCAAAGACTTAAGAAGCAATGGTGAAAGTATGCTATATTAAATTACACTGAAGTATATGTATTTTACATTATATTTAAATATGACAAACGTTTTGATCCCGTTTGGATCTTTATCAATGTCTAATAACAATAATAGAAGAATCAAAATCTAAACATGTAAAATAAGTTTCGGGAACAAAGAATAAGTAAACAAATAGCGCATTACAATGTCATAAATGTTCATAAAAATTTTAAAAATTATAAAAATTTACAAAAATGATGAAAATTGAAAAGCAAAGACGCGTAGATAATATACAATAATGGTCAAAACCGCAGCAGAAAATTCGAATAAATACCAACATAAAAATCCATGTCCACAGTAAAAACAAAAGACCGCCGCTCATCATGAAAACCGCCGAAAGCATATCAAGATTGCAGGTCCAAGCTCATTTACAGATTGTAAAAAATGAAATGCAGACGAAGACTATTTAGAATCTTGATAGTCCGGTAATATAAAGCTTCCACACGTTTGCCATCCATAAAAGGCAAAATCAAACAGAGCAACAGATCTCCCTGCAATCTCGGGAGAGGCAGAATAATTGTATCGAAAGAAAAGAGAAAAATCTGTAAAAAGTCGGTATAATGAAACACTAATAAGAAAAAAAAAAGAATTAAAATTATGCATACAATTCTCCGAATAAAAACGCAATCCTCGGAATTAAAAAATTCACAAAATTAGACGAAAATATAGAGCACGTCTGAACGTCAAAACACAGAAGGCCGAACTGACAAGGAGAGGTCGCGACCTTGGGGTCACCGAATTAAATAAAATTTTAACTGCGTGTAATACTCGACCAAAGAAGTTTTTGAGGAAAGTGAGAGGACACAACGCTCAGCCGTTTAAAAAAAAACCAAGTGAAAAATAGGTCGTATCTTGTATACCGGTAAGTTTAGACTGATCGTCAAGTAAGCGGCGTAGCTCGGGCGGTAAAGCCCGATACTATTATGCTGCTGATCACAGGTTCGATCCCGACCTGTGGTAGTTTCCTTTTTTTCATTTTTTTTTTACGCGAAACGTACAATATTTTTTTAATGAAAAAAATTAAATAAATAATTTAATTTTTTTGTTTTTATTTTATTTTTATTTTAAGAAAGGCAATTATTTACGATACAGGGTTTGTCCCAAAAGTAATGAGTCTCATTTTTTTGCCACGCGACTGTACAGCGCACACCTGCGCGACCGGTTGGAAGTGGTGGGGGGGATTCTAAGCTTGCCAGCAACGCCTGGTTCAGTTGCGTACGAGCTCTCGGAGCGGTGGGACGTCATTTTTAGTGAACCTCCGCGCAGAGCCTTGTCGTGGTTAGGATGGAGAGAACTTTGGAGCAACGCTATGCAATAAAATTTTGCGTCAAACTCCAAAAGACGGCGAAAGAAACGTTTGATTTGCTCACTCAGGCCTTCAAGAATGATTGCTTGTCGTACTCGCAGGTCAAAAAGTGGCACAAGTCGTTCAAGGAAGACTGGGAAGGCCACTTTTTGACCTGCGAGTACGACAAGCAATCATTCTTGAAGGCCTGAATGAGCAAATCAAACGTTTCCTTCGCCGTCTTTTGGAGTTTGACGCAAAATTTTATTGCATAGCGTTGCTCCAAAGTTCTCTCCATCCTAACCACGACAAGGCTCTGCGCGGAGGTTCACTAAAAATGACGTCCCACCGCTCCGAGAGCTCGTACGCAACTGAACCAGGCGTTGCTGGCAAGCTTAGAATCCCCCCCACCACTTCCAACCGGTCGCGCAGGTGTGCGCTGTACAGTCGCGTGGCAAAAAAATGAGGCTCATTACTTTTGGGACAAACCCTGTATGTTAATTTATATTAAATTTTATAATACGTCACAATTCTATATATTCTACTCGATACTAACAAAAAAAATATATAAAATTATTATGCCACTTATTAATTAATTATAAAATTTAATTAATTAAATATAAAAGAAACCGACTTTTTCTGGTAGATTTTTATAGTTTTTTCACACCATCCTTTGTCTCACAAAAAGGGAGTCATTATTGGACTCACTGACCGGATTTTTAAACTGTCACACCCTCGGTTCCATAATGAGAACCTTTCTTTTATCTCAACTTTATTAAATAATGATTATCCAATCAAATTCATTTTCCGTACTGTTACTCAAAGATTCAAGTTTCTAATTTCAAACACTAATAAGAATGCAAGCCACCATTCAATCCCCCATTCCTCCAGTCTTTTCTTCACCATTCCTTTTTCCTCGAGCCTTTTTAAATGTTTTGCTACCACCATTAAAAATCATATGGACAGAAGATTAGCTTTTACAGTTGGAAACAAATTAAAATCTTTTATTAAATTATTACAATTAAATTATTTACAAAGATCCGATTTCTAAATTCCATCATTTGAATGTTATTTACAAGATCAGATGTTTGGATTGTGACGCTTCTTATGTGGGCCAGACTAAGAGGAAATTAATTACCCGAATTAAAGAACACCGAGCGGATATTAAAAAAACTTTTGGTTCACTTTCGGTTGTTTCCTTGCACAGACTTGAGGGCCATGAATTTGACTGGGAGAATGTGTCTATTTTGGACGAGGAATCTGGATATAGAAAAAAATTAACTTCGGAAATGCTGCATATCTCTAGTCAAAGTTGCGGCATTAATATTCAGAGTGATACTGATTGTTTAGATATTATATATTTGCCAATTATAAGAAAATTTTCGCATTGATTTCATAAATTAATCTTGGTTGTCTTCCTTTCTATCTTCCTTCCTTTTTTGGATGTTGCTCTACCCCTTCCTTTGTTGATACGTCACTGTTAGACCTTCCTCTATATCTCAGTTCGGCCTTCTGTGTTTTGACGTTCAAACGTGCTATATTTTCGTCTAATTTTGTGAATTTTTTAATTCCGAAGATTGCGTTTTTATTCGGAGAATTGTATGCATAATTTTAATTCTTTTTTTTTTCTTATTAGTGCTTCATTATATCGACTTTTTACAGATTTTTCTCTTATCTTTCGATACAATTATTCTGCTTCTCCTGAGATTACAGGGAGATCTGTTGCTCTGTTTGGTTTTGCCTTTTATGGATGGCCAATGTGTGAAAGCTTTATATTACCGGACTATCAAAATTCTAAATAGTCTTCGTCTGCATTTCATTTTTTACAATCTGTAAATGAGCTTGGACTTGCAATCTTGATATGCTTTCGGCGGCTTTCATGACGAGCGGCGGTCTCTTGTTTTTACTGTGGACATGGATTTTTATGTTGGTATTTATTCGAATTTTTTGCTGCGGTTTTGACCATTATTGTATATTATCTACGCGTCTTTGTTTTTCAATTTTCATCATTTTTATAAATTTTCCGTTATGAACATTTATGACATTATAATGCGCTATTTGTTTACTTATTCTTTGTTCCCGAAACTTATTTTACATGTTTAGATTTTGACTTCTATTATTGTTATTAGACATTGATAAGGATCCGAACGGGATCGAAACGTAGCGTTTGTTATATTTAAATGTAATGTAAAATACATATACTTCAATGTAATTTACTATAGCATACTTTCACCATTGCTCTGGTCCTTTAAGCCTTTGATCAATTTTGTTGTCTTATCCTACCTTTATTTTATTATATTTATTTCAATAAAAATATGATATTATCTCATTTCAGCATATTGAACGCAATGCAAAGGATTGCATTTTCTACTATATTATACATATTTCAGTAATAATGTCGGTAATGATAGAACTAAAAATGTCGATATTATCGATATTATCAACATTTTTAGTTACGTTTAGATAAGGGCACTAATCTATCGGAGTTCCCGTCGCTTTAGGATCCCATTAAACATTTGCTGTTCATTATTTTTATTACTCCCGACTGCTGCCAACCTACGGTTAGCAAAAAGACGGAGCGAATATGCGTTTCACTCGGATTGATTGTAACGGGTATTCTTGATAACTATAAGTAGTTCGATATCAACTTTTGCACATCAATTTTCTATTAATCGAGGAAGGTTTGAAGCATATAATTATCGTTATTTGTTTTATTAATAAAAAGCGGAAAAGTAATATTATTTCGTCTATATGTCTTTTCATTGGCTGCGAATCTAAGAAGCAAAATGATTCATCAATAAGAATCATTTTGCACATTAATTTTCTATTAATCGAGGAAGGTTTGAAGCATATAATTATCGTTATTTGTTTTATTAATAAAAAGCGGAAAAGTAATATTATTTCGTCTATACGTCTTTTCATTGGCTGCGAATCTAAGAAGCAAAATGATTCATCAATAAGAATCGTTCTAAGCAACCGTATAGGAAATTATAGTAACTTGAGTTGAAGTTAAGACATCTCGAAGTAGTAGCGTGAATAATAATTGACATAACCTTATATATAAAATTATTGTTATTGATGGTAAATTATTGTCAGTAATTATTAAATTGTGAAGTTATTATGAAGGTATATATAAGTTTATCAGAAAAAAAGTTTTACAAAAAACATGGATATATCTGAAGAAAATGTTCCTAAACAGATAAGCTTTTCTCTCTTTCTATTAATAATAATTATTTTTATTTGCAGCATAGTCATAATAATAAATAATATAACATAATATGAGAGAAAATAATCTTCTGTGTAGCCATATAATTATGATTATATGATATTTCTACAATCATTCTTGACTACGCAGCAAATATATAAACTTTTATGATTGTAGAAATACTATATAATCATAATTATGTGGCTCGCCGAAGATTATTCATTCTTACATTATGTTATGTTGCTGCGCAGTCCTAATATTCACTCTTACATTATGTTATATTGCTGGGCAGCCCTAATATATACAGGGTGTACCACCTAGAAGTGGCCACCCCCTTTTATCTTTTAAACTAAAAGAGATAGACCGTAACAAATATATATGAAATTAAATGGCTTGCATAAGACATACGCATATGCATAATCATAACCATAATAAAAGCTTATCCAGATAAACTTGCATAAGCATAATGTATAGAGAAATCGACCAATCATAAAGCTGCGTTCCGAAATTCATTGTCAATATTGGCAATTGGCAATGAATTTCGGAACACAATCGCCGGTGTTATTATACTATAATTTATTACCAAAGAATAAAATATATGCCTCGTTTCGACAGATTTCTATAATACAACAGGTAAATACGTCAGTAGAGACCATCGATATATACACTGGACTGAGCATTGCGATAGATAGGCGAGCGCCCGATGCCCATCGAGGCGGGAAACAAAATTACTTCTTCTTCTTCTTCTTTAGTTAGTGGCACTGGGCACAATAATCTTTGCCCATGCTGCCAGATGACTACGCTGATTTCAAAATTCCAAGAGACAGTATATAGAATTCCGTATATAGAATTCAGTATATAGAATTCCATAGAATCAGTCAAAAATCAGTCGTGGGCACTATATAGACAGGCCAGTAACGGGATCTTTGTAAAGGACGCGATTTTAGATCTATAATCCTTCACAGACCGAAAGGCTCGGTACAAAGGAAATCTATTGAGAAGGTTAGTACGAAAGCGAGATTCAAAGTGATAGAAATGCAAGTCTTGGAGTTTATTGATCAAGATATTTGATCTGACGGCGAGAGACTTGATCAAAAGTTTCCTCGCTAAGTAATCGGATCTAAATCGGATTGGTCCAACTCCCGACTCGGCATACACAATGTTACAAGGAGTAGAGTTTCTAAGGCCGATACAATATCTTAAGGCCTTACGAGATACTCTTTCAAAGTTCTCCACAAGAGCCTTGTTATGATATGGAAAAAGGAAGGAGGCATAGTCCGAAGATCCTCTGATTGAAGCCTTGTATATGCCCAATAGTGTTCTCGGATCGGATCCCCACCAAACTCCTCTCAAGAATTTGATAACGTTAGAGAGTTTATTACATTTATTAATGATTTGTTTAGCGTTCAAGGCCCCCGTGAGGCGCGCGTCAAGCCGAACCCCCAAAAATTTAACAGAAGGTACCGGGTAAACATCAAATTCACCCAGGCGGACAGAACTGCCCGCCGCGATGCTTCTCTTGTTTGTGAAGATCACGAGAGAAGACTTAGAGGGGGAAACCTCCAGGCCCCCGGACAGAAAAAGCGAAAGCGCCGCCACAGACCGCTCCAAAATCGACAAAGAGGATGCGACTTCATCAGAGCGGGCGAACAGAGCGATGTCGTCCGCGAACTGGACCATACGACATCCCCGAGTCAGGGCGGTTCCACAGTTCGACAAATAGAGATTAAAAAGAATTGGGCTCAAATCGATTCCTGCGGAACTCCCCTATATGAAAGAAGACGCTCCGTCAAACTTCCATTAACAACAAATTGCAACTCTCTGAGACTAGTCAACTGATAAATAAACCAGCAAAGTTTAGGCGGAAGGCCCATGTCAATAAGATGGGAAGTCAGAATAGAGGGATTAACATTATCAAATGCGCCCTGCACGTCGAAAAACAATACACTCGTCGCCTGTTTCAGAATGAATCCCTGGTGAATTTCCGTGCATAGTATACCAAGGTTGTCAAGGCATGAGGCTCTTTTTCGAAATCCATATTGAAAGGGTGGAAGAATAAGAGACGACTCTACCCACCAACCGAGCCGGTATAAGATAATTCTCTCAAAGACCTTGAGGAGACACGAGGTCAAAGAAATAGGTCGGAGTTTACCAGGCGATGATTTGGGTATTAAGAATACAAGAGAGTGACGCCAGGTATCCGGAAAAGAGCCTGTATCGAAAATTGAATTAAAAATGTTGAGTAAAAATTGGAGATATTCTATCGGTAAAAGAGAAATCATTTTATTATCAATTTTGTCGTATCCAGGAGATGAATTAATTTTTAAATTACGTATGGATGAGGTTAATTCTTGAATAGTAAAAGGATCGTCGAACATTTTACAAGAGTAATTGAACGGAAAGTCATCGAGAGAGGAATAAGCTCGACCAAAAACGGACGGAGGGCAGAGAGAGTCAATAGTGTTTTGGACAGCCGACGAGTAAGCGGAATTGGAGGAAGAAAAGACACAGGACTCAAAGTGACGAGATCTAAATCGTTTGATGAATTTCCATAAGTAAGAGATAGGAGTCTTAGGATTGAGTCTACTGCAGAATTCCCTCCAGCCCCATCTCTTTTCTGTCCTCAGCACCTTCCTAGTAATGGCTTCCTGTTTTTTGAATGCGAGATAATTCTGAAAAGAAGGCTGATTTTTAAAGAGCGACAGAAAAGAACGTCTGGAGTCAATTGCTAACTGGCATGTTTCATTCCACCAAGGCACCGGGGGGGGATAATCTTTTTCCCCTTCTTCGAGCGGAGGGCTCAAGTGAGCGCGGTTCCACGGAAGAGGAAGGCCACTGGGAAAGAAGATGGTCTGTAAAAACAGTATATTTGTGGGACGGGCCCAAAGACGAATCATCCAGAGTTCGCCTGAGCGCATCCACCAAAGAGCAGAGGTTCTCGACAAATCGCTCATCCAATTGCTTAGAGTGCCTGATTCTATGCGAACAAAAAGGTCTCCTGTCCGGAGGGCGATTAAAGAGAGTGGCAGTCGGAAAGTGATCGCTAAAATAAGTATCGCCAAGAACAGCCTAGTCGCAGAGACCTATAATAGAAGACGAAATAAAGGTTAAATCAAGAGTTGATGATCTTTGCCCTGGCCGCGTCATAAAAGTGGGCGAGCCGTCGTTCAGGCAAGTGAAGGAAGTCTCCACTGCCTGAAGAAAACACTAATTCGCCCTCACCATCTGAGGATCCCATACTCCATTCGCTGTGGTGTGCGTTGAAATCACCTAATAAAATAACGTGTGAAAAGGATCGACAGTAGGAAAACAAGGTATCATATTCCTCGATAGAAAGAGAGCCCAGGGGATATCTATAAACTGAAATTATGGTCAAATCAAAATTGGCGAAATGAACAGAGATGGTTTGAGATATTAACCTGTCTTCAAAAGTAATAGAGTCTATATAGGAATAAGGCAAGGTGGGGCGAATAGCCAAGGCCAGACCACCTCCCTGTCGAGTATCCGAGTCTTTACGGAAGATGTCAAAATTATGTAATTTGAAACGTGAATTAGCAGTCAGCCAAGTCTCAGAGAGTGCTAAAATATCATATTCCTCGAATAAGGATGAGGAAATGTCAAGTTTACTTAAGATAGAGCGGCAATTCCATTGTAAAATAGCAAGGGATCTCGAGGACGAGCGATCAGAATGAGTCAGATTAGATATCACGTAAAAGTCCGGCCCCCAGACGACTCCGCCAGCGGCACATGTAAAAATCTGTTAACAAAATCGCTCACTATATCTTGAACGCCACACAGCTTAAGGATTGGATCAAGTCTCTCTAACAATGTATATATCACTTGTACAACAACTTCCAATTGGACGGAGTTCAATTCCAAAAAGTTTCCCAACAACAGGAGAAAGGGCGATAGACCTGGAGCCGCCCCCAAGGCCACCCCGTCCCCAGAGAGGGGGGGACTGCCACTAGGGAAGAATACGGGAGGAGAGGGGCGAGAAGTCGGAACAGTCTCCGAGGGAGAGAATCCCTCAGCAAGAGGATAGGCAGGCGGCGGCGAGTAACTATGTGTCTTGTTGTTAGAATTGGAATTCTGGTTAATATTACTAGTATTATTATTCCTATCGGGGAGCCCCACCCCCCACGCTCCAGGTCCACGCCCAAGCCCTCCAAAGGATCTTGAGGATCCAGGGAGTCCAGGGAGGGAACCAGGAAGACTCCCAGAGTGAACGGGGTAAGAGGAAGACAAAGGAGGATCCGTGAGACCCCCCGACGAAACACCCGATCCCGATGAAGAAGAGGATAAAACTCCCGCATACGAACGGGGGAGACAAGGGGGCAAGGGAATCGAGCCCTCACGGGGAAGAGAACGGGGAAGTTGGGGAAACTCTTCCCCAGGTCGCCGAAACCGGCCCCCCTCCAAAGAAGACGCTCGACCCCGGACGCGGGAGGCCGCCTCCGCAAGGGGGATGTTCTCATATGCCGAGAGCTCTCTAATCCTTCTCTGAATAGAAATATTCCGGGCAAGAAATGTCCGCCGCCCTATGTGGTCCGCCACAATTAATACAAATCGAGGTGCACCCCCTCCTAGAACAAGCCTCCTCACCTCCATGCCTCGCATCTCCACAATCGATACACCTAGCCCGGCCCTTACATTGAGCGCCTATATGCCCAAAACGAAAACATTTGAAACACAAAGATGTTTTTGTTATGAAAGGAACAACAGAATATCTGATCATATATAGACAAACATGATTCGGCAAGGTCTGATCTTTAAAAGTTATCAAAATAGTGCGTGAAGGAATTAGCAAGTTATTATTCTCTCTGTTTGTTTAAGTTTGAGTCAAAGAGGAACGAGAGAAGGGGGTTCCTTTTCGTTTACTAAGTCTTTGTACAGGGACAACGCCAATGTCAGATTCGAGGCAATTCAAGATTTCTTTTTCCGAGAGATCCAAAGAGACACCTCGGATAATGCCCTTGCGAGTCGTACGATATGATGGAATATAGATAGAGTATCCTTTATCCTTTTATCTTTCAAAATGCGATTTGAAATTAAATCATTAGCCGCCTCCCAAGTTTTGAAACGGATATTAATTTTAGAAAAACCAATCTGTTTTATCTCGATGATATCATTTTTATTTTCAGAGTAAAGAAGGCGACCAATCGCCAGAGGGTCAATAGTAGAAGGTCTCGATGTACTATCACTGTCGCTGCTAGAATTATCAAAATTGTTTTCCTGGATAATAACAAAGGGGCTCAAGGATCTCGAATCGTAACAGTTTATTTTTACAGAGGAGGAATTCTGAGAAATCTCTGGATTTATGTTTTTGTCAGAAGAAAAAGAGGAAATGGAATCAGCCTTACCCTGGCACAGACGACTATCTCCCTCACCCAATATCTGACGCTTACTCACAAATGAATCCAAGTTACAGTCCTTTTTCCTTTTATTTTTGTATTTAGCAGCAGCAGGCTCCTTATCCAACGCACTGGAGAGTAATCTGTCTCCAATATCTATAGTGGGCTCACCCGCTAAGGTAGAGCAGTCCATGGTTTCAGGAAGCGGCTGCGAAGCAGTTAGAAATACATTAGAATTAAAACTAGGATTATTTATAGAATCTGATACGGAATCCAATGATGGGGAAAGGGGGGGAAGAGAGAGAGCAATAGCGTTAAGTTTATCTTCGTCTGAAAGAACGACAGCGTTAGAATTCGACATTAATAAATTATTGTCTTTGTCATTAAAAGAAGCATTAGCGACATTAATACGGTTGTTAGCAGGATCCTGGATGGACATAATAAAAAGGAGTACTGACCGTGCCCTTGCGAAATTTTTGCCACGTGGCCGAACGGCCAAAATGGCCGAGCGCCGTGGCGCAAGGTCTCGTACTAATGAGACTCGTTGACAAAAGCAGTCCAAAATAGCAGATCCGAATAGCAATGGCAAAAACAGAATCAAAGTCACACCACAAAGAGGGCCAATATCGTCGTTTACAAATTACATAGTCAAATTTAGTCGCCGTTTATCGTGCACGCTCACAGCTTCGACCGTCTCGCTCCACGGTCCCACAGAGAGTCAAAACAAAATTACCAATGAGATACTAGCAAAAGAGACAGACATAGGCCTCCCATGTAGTACCTCTCTCTCTCTACAGCGGGCGCTTGCCTATCTATTGCGATGCTCAGTCCAGCGTATATGTCCATGGAGGTGATAATACATATTTTATTGTTAACTTATATTTTAATTAGAAAACGTTTTTTAGAAAAAAGTAAACATAAAAGAAGATGGTGGGTGCGTCCTATTAATAATATGAGAAGATACCAAGGAGATTTTGCGCATAATTTTCAGGAATTAAAAGATGATAAAGATATGTTTTTTCGTTATACTCGTATGAACGAGGATACATTTAACTTATTGTTAGATAAAATACGAAAACACTTAGACAAATGTAATTGGCGAGCATTGCCTCCAGAGCGTCTAATAATTACACTCAGATATTTTGTAACAGGTGATCAGATGACTTCATTAGCGTTAGCTTATCGTATTGGTGTATCAACAGCGCATTCTATAGTACGAGAAACATGAAGTAATTGCTAATGAGCTTAGCACTGAATATCTTAGTTTACCAATAATTAATGAATGGAAAAATATAAGCACAGGTTTTTGGCAAGACGAATTTTCCAAATACAATCGGTGCAATGGATGGTAAACATATTCAGATACAAGCACCATCTAAATCTGGAAGTGTATATTTTAATTATAAAAAAACGTTTAGTATTGTGCTTATCACAATATGTGATCATGAATACAAGTTTTCTGTAATAGACATAGGTGCTTTTGGCAGTGACTGTAATGCCGGAGTATTATCAAAATCATTATTTGGCAAAGCACTGTATGATCAACCGCTTAATATATCGCATCAAACAAGAAAATTACCTGGATATAATATAGAATTGCCTTATTTTGTGGTTGCTGATGAAGCTTTTTAACTGCATAAAAACGTTATGCGTCCATATTCTGGTCGATGTTTAAGCGATGATAAGAGTATATTTAATTATCATTTATCGCGTGCAAGACGTGTAATCAAAAACACTTTCGGTATCTTAATATCACGATGGCGAATATTTCGTCGCCCAATATGTGCTTATCCATCAACAGTGGATCGATTAGTTATGACATGTGTAATTTTGCACAACTTTTTAATGACAGAAAATGCAAAAAAAACATTAAATGAACAAACATATTGTCCACCAAACTTTATCGATCATGATAATGATATGGGAAGAATAATACCTGGTACATGGAGAAATGAATCATCTTATGAAAATATAAGGCCTACCAGAGCACACAGAGCAACCCGTGAAGCATATGAACAACGAGATACTTTAACTAAATACTTATTATCATCTGCAGGTGCAGTTACGTGGCAAAATGAATATATTCATAGAGGATATAATGACGATTTATTATATGGATAAAGATTTAACTTTATATATTTTTTCAATTTTTTTACGTAATTCATATGCGACAAATGACTAAAAAATCATCTTCATCCATTTTTTGTTTTTCTAGATAATTTTGAGATAGATGAAATTTAAAAATGGTTTTTCTACTTTATCTGTCTCTTTTGTCATTTTCTATTTTCTTTGTCTTCTGTCTTACTTTTTAATATAACTTGCATATAATTAATGACACATGCATTTCATAACTTAATAATAAGGATAAGATTGTAAAAAATATTTTTTATGAATATCGTATAAATATACTTTGCAATTATTTTTATATATATTAATCGCTGTTGATTGATACTTTTTCTTAGGATTTTTATTATGAATAAATTATGCAGTACAATTAATTTTTATTATAAATTACAGAAATGAAAAACATTTAAAATTATACTTAATTGCAATTGTAGATTTTTGCGGAATATTCCTTTTGTATCTTTTTCTCCATAGGAAAGTTTCTTTCGATATAAAATTTGTATAAGTTCTACAAATATTAAACTAATTATACAGGGTGTCCGTCAATTTTCGACCTTAACGAAATAAGGAAGTAGATTGGCTCAAATTAAGAAAGAATGACCTATATTGTTTTGGGATTGTCGCAATAATTAACGAAAAATTAAATAAAGAAGATCGGCCAATCTGCGTGAGTAGAAGCGCGCGGCGACGAGAATCGTCCCATTTTAATCCAATACTACGAGCGCGGCGAAGTGGTGGGCGGGTCGCTCTCCGAGGCATAGTGGTTCGCAATACCGCGCCGAAAAATGACCCGTCCTTTCAGTGGCGAGAAAATGATGCGCTATCATTTCCACACCACCTTGCGGTAGATAGCATAGTGCGCTTTTTTTATAGTGGTTTCCCTCATAGGCTTTTTATAGTGGTTGCCCTATTCCACTCTCAATTTGAAAATTATTCAAAATGCTATTACTATACGCTGAATATATCGTAAATGTAAAAAATTAATGGTGACAGTACCTTTACAAAAATTGATCCGTGGTTGAAAATCCCTCGATAAAATGTATTGCACACGTTGATAACGCACTGCTGGATCGGTTATTCCGATATTATGCACGACACCCAGTTTCACATAATTATTGCACAACACGTAAAATTGTACGGCCACTTAGTTTTCGTGCACGCCCGGGAAATGATTCCATGTAAATTGCGGCCGCACGATAAGTATTTTCTCTCGCTAGTCCGTATGCCACAATCATATCCGTATATTCCTGCAGAGTATACTTCATTTTCACTGTTAATTTACTACGCAAACACAAGCTTTTTATTAAAACGTCTTAGCTCTCGCATGCTGTTACCAGACTGCGTACGCCAGCAGCACGCAACTACAGCTGGCAGTTGAGTGGATATGTGAGTGTAAGCGTACGTGTGAGTTCGACGCCTGCGCACTATGATTACACTCACATGTCCGCTCAACTGTAGTTGCGTGCTGCTGGCATATGCAGTCTGGCAAGAGCGTGCGAGAGCTAAGACGCTTTTAGTAAAAATCTTGTGTTCGCGCAGTTAATTACCAGTGAAAATAGTATACTCCGCAGGAATATACGGACATGATTGTGGCATACGGGCTAGCGGGAGAAAATACTCATCGCGCGGCCGCAATTTACATGGAATCATTTCCCGGGCGTGCACGAAAACCAAGTGGTCGTACAATTTTACGTGTTGTGCAATAATTATGTGAAACTGGGTGTCGTGCATAATATCGAGATAACCGATCCACCAGTGCGCCTTCGTGTACGAGATGAAGAAAGGATTCTTGAAGTATTTTATCATCGTATCATTATCAACGTGTGCAATACATTTTATCGAGGGATTTTCAACCACGGATCAATTTTTGTAAAGGTACTGTTACCATTAATTTTTTACATTTACGATATGTTCAGCGTATAGTAATGGCAGTTTGAATAATTTTCAAATTGAGAGTGGGCCTATGGGGGAGACCACTATAAAAAAAGCTCACCATGCTATCTACCGCAAGGTGGTGTGGAAATGATAGCGCATCATTTTCTCGCCACTAAAAGGATGGATCATTTTTCGGCGCGGTATTGCGATATATCGCAATCACTATCATGCCTCGGAGAGCGACCCGTCCACCGCTTCGCCGCGCTCGTAGTATCGAATTACAGTGGGACAACTTTCGTTGCCGCGCGCTTTTACTCATGCAGATTGACCGATCTTCTTTATTTAATTTTTCATTAATTATTGCGACAATCCCAAAACAATACAGATCATTCCTTCTTAATTTGAGCCAATCTACTTCCTTATTTCGTTAAGGTCGAAAATTGACGGACACTCTGTATAAAAGTAACAAAAATATAAAATCTAAATTTCTTATTAAAGAATAACTAGATTTACTTTCTAGATTTGACAAAAAAAATCCGAAAATTTCATCTGATCTTATAGTAAAAATGTTGATCTTGTGCATGCCTCCCTGGATCTTTTTTGTGTATATTTTTGACATAGCTACTCTTTTATCATAAAAAAAAATTTTACAAGATGTATTAAACATTTGTTTAATAATATATAAGTATTAATATGAATAATAGTAAGTAATTAATATATAAAATATATTTTGTTTAATAATAATAAGAATACATTTAATTTAATAATAAGTATATTTTGTTTAATAATAAGAATATATTTGGTTTAATGATAAGTATAATAATAAATATAAGTTTAATAAGTACATATTTTATTTAATGATAAGTATTAATACATTAAATTAATTAAGTAAGTATAACATAGGATTTAATTGCACCTTTTTGGCGTTCTAAGAAATAAAATGAACATTTTAATAAAACGAAAATAACAATGTTTAGAATTACTCTCTCTCTTCCAACAAAAATATTACATAGCAAATAAACATATGATTTCGATAACACTTCTTATACTTTTTTATATTACTCTTAAAACAACAAGTGTTGAGTTTATAGAAACTTTACGAAATTTATAGAAACTTTACGAAACTTATAGGAACTGTATGAAACTTTATATCCGATAATTACGCAAATTATCAAATTAAAATAATAACTAAAAATTATTTTATGTTTAAATAAATTTAAAAATTATCAAAATAAATAACATATTTTGCGAAAAAACCTGTGTCTTTTACATATAACGGAATTATCTTTTTCAATATAATTAATATTTATGTTAATTTATGTTGAAACTTTTTATGCTTCACACTTCATATAATTCAAAGTTTCAAGCTGCAAAGCTGGATGTTTTATTATGTATACCCTGTTGGAATTGTGAAATTCATGTCAATCAATAATAGTTGAACTTATGTATATATATGTATATAATTTTTGGTTTAAAATAATCGAAAATTATAATATATATCTTTATAACTCATATAAAATTTTCATAATTTTTCCCTTTAACTTCATTTTTTTGGCTCCTTCCTTTTACGTAGTTCGTGTGCAATGCTTTGACTAAAAAAATCGTCTTCATCCATTTTCTGTTTCTCTAGATAATTTTGAGATATAATAGATGATAAATTTACAAGCGATTTTTCTATTTCATCTGTCTCTTCTCTTATTCTCTTTCTATTTTCTTTGTCTTCCTTTTTATGTTTTGACATTATTTGCATACATGGTTTTATTGATGACACACACATTTCATTATTTGGTAATAAGGTTGAGGATTCCAATAAAGCTGTATATGCAAGTGTGGATGAAGATGAAGAGGCAGTTGAAATTTATAATTGTGGTGGCGGTGATGGCGATAGTGATGATAATGGTGATAGTGGTTGTAATATTTCAGATGAGCTATAAGTAAAGATGTAATGTAAAAAACATTTTTTGTATATACTTACTACTGGTATAAATATTATATAACTATATATAAACTTAATTATACTCTAAATTTTTTAAATTTATTAATTTGAAATATTTTGCAATACTTTAAGTTATAACAAAATTATACTTACTTGCTAGATGCAATTGTAGATTTTTGCGGAATATTCCTTGTATCTCTTATGTTCCTTTGTATCTCTTTCTCCATAGGAAAATGTGTTCCTTTCGGTATAAAATTTGTATAAGTTCTACAAATATTAAACTAATTATATAAAAGTAACAAAAATATAAAATCTAATTTCTTATTGAAAAATAATTAGATTTACTTTCTAGATTTTACAAAAGAATCCAAAAATTTCATCTGATCATATAGTGAAAATGTTGATCTTTTGCATGCCTCACTGCCGCTTCTACTTTCAGCTTCTCTTTTTCTCTTTTCTACGAGAAAATTTTTCTCTTAGCCTTTGCCATTTGCTTTGATAATCTGCAACTATAAATAGAAAAATTTTGATAAAAATCAAAGTTATAAAAAATTAATAAGATATATATATATATATATATATATATATATATATATATATATATATATAAGAAACAACCAAGAAAATTACCTGGTAATTTTAAAATAGAAGAAATTTTCATCCACGCACGATCTTTTTTGTGTACATTTTTAAAATCGGCTACACTTTTGTCATACAAATGAGGAAAATTTTTGACAAGATCTATTAAAAATTGTAATCAATATCGGCTTCATTATATTCATATTCATATTCTTGAGAGAGATCATTTACTTTTTCTGATTCCATGTTCTGACTCCAGTATTTATAGTATTTTTTTTCTTCTGGAATATACTTAAACCCTGTAAATATATTTTACAATTATTTTTGTATTGATCGCATACTTTTTCTTAGACATTTAAATTGGCATTTCTAACTGTACTTTTTATTATTATATTCTATAAATCAATTATAGAAAATATAAATATATAATCAATAATAATGTACGTATAATGTATGTAATAATGTAAAAATATGTAATCAACAATATGTTTGCAATTCATAAATTTAATACGACAATCACTATATTTATTTATAATTGTATGCATAGAAAATTGTATAATATATTAAAAAATTGTAAGAATATATATAAAATTTATAAAAATTTATAACAAATTCTAATATTGTAAATATAATGTAATATTGTAAATTGTGATAAAATTAAATATATATTAGCTATAAAAATGTATATCATATCTTATCATTATACAGAAATATTTTTAAAAATTATTTATTCTTTTATTTTTATTATTTTAGGGAATCTTACCTGCACAATGGAATAACTTGGTGAGCGAACTGAAATGAGCCGGTTGTCAGAGAATATCAGACTGGTTNGTTACAGACACGCGCCTCAGAGTACGAGGACATTTTAACGGAGCAAAGAGAGGCGGCAAAACAAGAAAAGCATGCAGTAGCCGCTGTAACGACGAGTTATAACAAAAAAGAATGCTGTTGGCGGTGTAAACAACGAGGGCACACACGCACCCAATGTAAAAGGCCGGCACTGAAGTTCTGCTCACAATGCGGACGCGACGGAGTATGGACGAAGGAGTGCCACCCATGGTCGGGAAACGGGAAAGGGGCCGGAGGAAAAGAGGACGCGCAGGTCACCCCGAGCCCCGTATAAGGTTTACACCGCGCCCACACACAACAATCAAATTACGCGAACGCGAATTCAACGCATTACTCGACGGGGGGTCAGAGATTTCGCTGATCAACCCCCGAACGGCAGACATACTGGTTACGGATGGAATAACGATCCAAGAGGATCAAGATGAGATCCAACTGGCCGACGGATCGACACGGGTAACGATGGGCACAATGAAAGTACAAACGAACTTTTATGAGCATACTGAGCCGCACATTTTTACCATTCTCCCAAACATGGAGGAAGACGTGATTCTAGGAATAGACGCACAGGCGAAATTTTAAGTAAGCATACCACCGCCACCACGATATCTGGGAGAGAAAGGGAACAGGTGCAACGCAACCGGACTAGTCACTCAGACACCGAAACAAAAAGAACGGCTGGAGGAATTCCTCACAAAAGAGTTCAAACTTTTCGAGAACGTGCAAGGCCAGTCAAGGAGTATACAACACGAAATACGACTCAAGGACGAAAGACCGATTAAACAGCGATATCGACCAAGAAACCCGGCAATGCAGGCAATTATTGACAAGGAAGTTGACGAAATGTTGCAGCAAGGAATAATCGAAACCTTCTCACAGTCCGTGGAGCTCACCAATAGTTATAGTCAAGAAGAAAGATGGGAAATACCGTTTCTGCATCGACTTTCGACGAGTAAACGAAGTAACAACAAAGGACGCATATCCATTACCGCAGATAACCGCAACCCTGGATAAATTAAGAGGGGCAAGATATCTGTCGACACTTGACCTCAAAAACGGATACTGGCAGATACCTTTAGCACCAGCGAGCCGGCCTATAACAGCATTTACAGGATGCGATTCCAGGAAGGGGGCTATTTCAATTCAAAGTAATGCCGTTCGGCTTACACTCAGCACCGGCAACGTTCCAAAGGTTATTAGATACCGTATTGGGGCCCGAGTTAGAACCAAACGTGTTTGTATACCTGGATGATATTATCATAATCAGCCGAACATTCGAGGAACACCTCGAGTTACTCGCGGAGACGTTCAAACGCCTACGTAATACGCGCCTCCGTCTGAACCCTGACAAGTGCAAATTCTGCGTAGATCAATTAAAATACCTAGGTCATATAATCGATCGTCAGGGGATAAGAACAGATCCGGAGAAAGTAAACGCGGTAGCTAACTGGCCGGAACCGCGAACGGTGAAGCAAATCAGACAATTTGTTGGGATGGCCTCCTGGTATCGGCGTTTTATTTCGGGATTCTCAGAGATCGCGGCTCCATTAACAAAACTCACACGTAAAAACGCAAGGTGGTCATGGGGCGAGGGAGAAAGCAAGGCGTTTAAGGAATTAAAGGCAAAACTAATATCTGCACCCGTATTAGCATGTCCGGATTTTACGCGGGAATTTTTTCTACAGACCGACGCCAGCACGTCCGGTTTAGGCGCAGTGCTTACGCAAAGGTACGAAGACGGCGAGCGAGTAGTAGCGTATGCGAGTCGAACACTAAATAAAGCGGAACGTAACTATAGTGCAACGGAACTGGAATGTCTCGCGATAGTATGGGGGATAAAGAAAATGAAAAGTTACTTGGAAGGGTACAAGTTTACGGTGATCACGGATCACCAAGCATTAAGATGGCTGCAGAAAATGGAATCACCAGCAGGGAGACTAGGACGCTGGATCTTCGAACTTCAACAGTATGAGTTCGACGTAAAATACCGACGAGGGACGCTAAATCGGGTGGCCGACGCATTATCAAGGTATCCACAAACGGCGGCGATAAAAAAGCAGGGATGTCCTTGGTACCAACGGCTGCGAATCGAGGTGGAGAAGGATGCGAAAACAAGGCCTGAATACAAGCTGATGGACAATAAACTATATCGTCACATTTTCCATTCATTGGATTTTAAAGAGAACAACGCTCAAACGCAATGGAAGGTGTGCGTACCGACACCAGTCAGAGAAAAAGTAATGAGAACTTTCCATAACGAACCAACGGCAGGACATTTAGGAATAGCGAAAACCATCGCCAGAATAGCAGAGAAATACTACTGGCCGGGAATGTTCCGAGATATAGCCAAATACGTGCGGAAATGCGAAAACTGCCAGACACACAAGGTGGCACAACAACGCCCAGCAGGGAAACTCCACGCCACGGAAGTCAAACGGCCGTGGGAAAAAGTCAATATAGATCTGGTCGGACCACTACCAAGATCAGGGAAAGGCCACACCTGGTTGCTAGTAATGCAGGATCGTTTCTCGAAATGGATCGAGTTAGTCCCGCTAAAAAAAGCGACAGCAGACGCAGTAACACAAGCAGTCACTTCGAAGATCATCTTGAGGCACGGGAAACCGAACAGCATACTCTCAGACAACGGAACGCAACTCAAGTCCAAGCAACTAGAACAAAGACTACAGGAGTGCGGCATTAAACACATCACGACGCCTATTTACACGCCCCACTGTAATCCAGTTGAGAGAACTAATAGGACGATTAAAACCATGGTGGCACAGTTCGCAGGCAAAAATCAGAAAAATTGGGATGCAGAAATAGAAGCACTGCAATTCGCATACAACACGGCGGTGCACGACGCTACGGGATACACACCGGCTTATTTAAACCACGGTCGAGAACTCATGTCACCAGCAGACGACCAGGAGAACAAGGAGACAGCACCAACACCAGGGGAGTTGCATCAACAACTACAAGATGCACACGAATTGGTGCGAATTAATTTAGCTAGAGCCTTCCACCGACAGCAGACGCATTACGATTTAAGGAGGAGGGATTGGAAGCCTAAGCTAGGAGAATGGGTGTGGCGACGAGAACACCCGTTATCGAAAAAGAGCGAAAGCTTTAATGCAAAACTGGCGCCGAAATTTAGCGGACCGCACGAAGTACGTCGGATAATTTCGCCAGTAATCGTCGATCTTCGGAGCAAACGCGGGAAATGGCTCCGACATATCCATATAGAGCACTTAAAACCGTTAAACAAAGAGATCGAGGAAAAAGACAACACAGGGGAAGTAAACACCACCAATGTCAGCGCCGAGGAGAACGACGACTAAACGAACGAAATCGGAACACAAGCGTTCAAGATGTCAAGCGAGCAAGACGTATTAGACGCGATAAACGAGTTCCTCGGCGAACCCGCCGAAAACGAAACGCCGCCACCAGAGCCAGCACCACCACGGCAACCACGACCACCACGGGTCGGCACGATCGTTCAACGGTCCGATCGTGAGAACGCCCGGAAACGGGCAATGCTTTTGACACCGCCACCGCCTCCGCCGGCAAAAAGACCATCACGGCCGTACGAAAAGGAGCCGATCAGGGTCAAGCTTCCATCAACCGGCCCTCCAGAGGAGATCCTGCGACCAATGGGCCCCCTCACGGCACCTCCAATCAAGGTGGAAGTCGAGCCCGGCCTCGTCTTCGATGTACCACACTTCGCGGTGCACGTGAGCCGGAAATACAAGGTCCGGAGTCCACAAGGAAGGTGGATTTTGCGGTTCAGCAACAACGGCCAGCTGCGGTATCACCGGAAGATAGAGTAGGCGTTAGCTGGCTAGTAACATGTAGGTCCGACTAGCCGACCGCACGAATAAAAGTGCCTCAAATTCAGGCACATTGTACGAGGGGGGTGATATAACGATGCACCCATGCACCCCTGATTCCCAGCAGGCGATCGCTGGAGGCTGCCGCCCGGCATAAGAACCGCCGGGCAAGGGCAGGGCGCTGAGCGCCACATTTTTAAAACATTAAAAACGAAGCCGTACGGTTGAGCTTCGAAATAACGGAGCGCGCCGAAAACGGCCGACGAAACCCGAACGATCGGGTTAAGTCCCCTCGCGCCCGGCTCCACCGCGCGCCACGAACGGAGCCGGCACGTTTTGCGGCCGCTCGACGGGGGTAAAGTTGTTTTTACGCCGGCGCGGGCTAATTAGTCCCGTATAAAAAGGGCCTGTCGAGCAGAGAAGAGACACTCTTTTCCGAGTTTCTCCAGCGCACCAGTCGCCAGAGCAAACTCACACCAGACGCCAAAACAGCAAAATCCGCGGTGGGGAGTACCCCGCCACGCCTGGGAATTCTCAGGATTTGCGAAGGCACAATCCTTCCAAGAAGTGCATTCAGAAATTGGGGCGTTCCCCGATCTCTCCGGGAGTTCTCGGCAAACGCACGAAACCCGCTCCCGTCACCTTTCCGACCAGTGCATCCGGAGGTAGAGAGGAGAGCTACCCCCGGCGGGACGTTCTCGCTAGCACGGTCTTCCCGAAGGGAAATCCCGTCGTCTCATTTCCCGAAAATACGCGGCCTTACGGGCAACCTCGTATCGCACGGAAAAGAAGCGGTAGAAAAACGCCGGCACGCGCCGTGACGTCACGCATCAATCGATCGACGATTAAACCGCGGATCAAGTTAAACTCGTTATTACTCGCGAACGCGGCGTTGCATCGACGCCTGGTCTTCACGACCCGCTGCGCGAACTCGTGGTGCATCCGACCGTGCAACCTCAAGCATAAGCCCCGACTGCAACCCCGCGAAAACGCGTTGCAACTATTAGCGCATTTCCGACACGAGCCGCGAGCCCGCGAACGAACGCCCGCGGCATATCTCGAACGCATCAAGTTCTTGCGTTACCGACACAAACACAACTGTATATACGCGCCGAGCTCTCTTTTGCGATAATTACGCGCCCACGCACGCAACTGTATCTGTATCAACTTTTTTTAAAATATACTTTCTTTGTTATTGTATTAATCGAACCCCGCATTGCACTTATTTTTCACGCCTGCCTAATCGAACCCGATCACCACGACTGCCGCTATCCGCGGAAATAAGCCCGTTACAACTTTTTTTAAAATGGAGGCTGTTTCTATAGAAGAGAAGATAGAAATGATTCTTGTTTATGGTGAATGTGTAGAAATGTTGACGATGCCGTTACACTTTATGCTGAACGTTTTCCGGATAACGTGCGATCTCGAGCATCTTTTTATCGGGTTGTTACACAATTTCTACAAGAGGGAAGTGTGTCTAAGAGAAAAAGAGCCCGTCGAAACCTAGTTACTGGAACTGACAATGAAATTGCTGTATTAGCTGCAGTAAATGTTGACCCTCATGTCAGTACTCGACAAATTGCACGCGATTCTGGAATTTCGCGACGTAGTGTAGGCAGGATATTAAAACGTTATAAATATTATCCCTATTACATTTCGTTGCACCAAGAACTTCATGATAATGATTTTCAGAACTGAGTTATCTTTTGTCAATGGGCATGTCAACAAATACAACAAGATCCTAATTTCTTTGCTAAAATCCTATTTTCAGACGAGTCCTCTTTTACGAACCACGGCACGGTTAATAGACATAACATGCACTACTGGAGTATTCAAAATCCACATTGGTTACGTGAAGTTGAGCATCAGCGTCAATGGTCTGTGAACGTTTGGTGTGGAATAGTTGGTGACAAGATAGTAGGTCCATACTTCATTGAAGGCAATTTAAATGGCGAAACATATCGTAATTTTTTACAAAATCAACTTCCGCTTTTACTTGAGGACGTACTCTTAAATGTAAGACAACAAATGTGGTTTCAACACGATGGATGTCCATCGCATTACTCCCGAACTGCTCGTGAAGTTTTGGATCGCGAATTCAATGGACGCTGGATCGGTAGAGGGGGTCCAGTAAATTGGCCAGCAAGATCTCCAGACCTTACGTCTCCAGACTTTTATTTATGGGGTTACATAAAGAGCGAAGTTTACAAAGAAGTGCCAACATCTCGTGAAAATATGATGCAACGAATCCAAAATGCTTGTGCCAAAATATCACCTGATGTACTCCGCAGTTGTGTACGATCTATGGAAGTTCGGATCAATAAGTGCATTGAAGTCGAAGGTCGCCAATTTGAGCACTATTAAATTAAATTAATTTCAAACAGATAAGACAATCATACCAAATTGTGAGAGGCAAGGGGACTCATCTAAAACAAGCACCCCAAAGGGGATAAAAAACTACTACGTCCACGTCGTTATTCCTGGGTAGTGCTAAAAGTAGTTAATAGTTGTACAGTTTTTCAACCTTAAAGTTAAAAAAGGGATTCCAATAAGGTACTCCGTTATATCAAGATTTTTGTGTTTTTTTGTTTTTTATGGCCAAAATATGGGTTAAATCGAAAAAATAATAAGAACAAAAAGTATTTTTTTTTCGATTTCCAATCGAAATCCGCGGCAAAAAATGGGTGTTTCCATTTAAAAAAACGAATTCTGATCAAAAAACGCCACTTCCGGTCTAGGCCGGAAGTTGTAATATGGACCTTTCGATAGCCTCTTTAATGCCCTACAACTTTTGTCTAAAACTTTTTTCAAAATAATCGACTCCAATCGAGATATTATCTTGTCTCAAGATAAATGCCCCACCCTGTATATATACACGGTGGGCCATTTTAATCGATGCACTCGAATATCTCGAAAACAGCACTCTTCAGAAAGAAATGTTTCAAACAAAAATTGTAAGGTGTGAAGGGGGACATAAGATGGTAGCATTGGTTTGACCTTGGAAAGTCATTTGAAGGTCACATAAAAGTCACCTTCAATTTCTTAAATTGAACCCACTATTTTTCATTACATATTCTTGTAGCTTATCTCGAGAGCTTTCCAAAACACTACAGACAAATGTTTTTTCATTAAGTACTTTTTGAGTTATAAGGCTTCAAAGTTTGCAGTACTTCGATATAAAATGCAAAATAAATATCTCGTAAAATATTTAGTTTTCGGTAGTCTTACCCTAATACTTTTATGCACAGGATAATGAGACAAAACTATTGGTGCAAAGAAAACGTATGATTGTTTATAATAAAAAATGTGTAATTTGCAATGCACTTTTTGTTATAAACAATCATACGTTTTTTTCCCACCAATAGTTTTGTCTCATTATCCTGTGCATAAAAGTATTAGGCTAAGACTACCGAAAACTAAATATTTTACGAGATATTTTGCATTTTATATCGAAATACTGCAAACTTTGAAGCCTTATAACTTAAAAAGTACTTAATGAAAAAACATTTGTCTGTAGTGTTTGGAAAGCTCTCGAGATAAGCTACAAGAATATGTAATGAAAAATAGTGGGTTCAATTTAAGAAATTGAAGGTGACTTTTATGTGATCTTCAAATGACTTTCCAAGGTCAAACCAATGCTACCATCTTATGTCCCCCTTCACACCCTACAATTTTTGTTTGAAACATTTCTTTCTGAAGAGTGCTGTTTTCGAGATATTCGAGTGCATCGATTAAAATGGCCCACCGTGTATATATATACAGGGTGTTCTCGGATTAAATGTCCCAAACTTAAAATATAAATTTGGGACTTCAAAACAAGCAAAAATTTCCTCTGGAAGTTTGCTCGCAAACACTTCGTTCAAAAGATATCGACTTGTTAAGTTACAGAACGATAGGAATTAATGATATCGAAATAATTTAGGTTTATCTTTTTTATTGCTTTTTTTATTGCTTTACAATAACCAAAATTTATAATTATTAAATATTTTGTTCAAAATGATAGCCTCCAGCTTGGAGACATATGCATATTGTATTACTTTACTCCACGAAAGTATTCAATGAACTAACAATTATTTGGTACACTGCGCGAAATCGATTCTGTTTGTAAAAAACAGAAGAGCTATGAATGAACTTCAATCTTCAAAACAAAGACAAAACAGAAATATTTCGGTATTATTCATTCCTATGGTTTTATAACTTAACAAGTTGATATCTCTTGAACGAAGCGTTTGCGAGCAAACTTTTAGAGGAAATTTTTGCTTGTTTTGAGGTCCCAAATTTGTATTTTAAGTTTAGCCATTTAACCCGGGAGCACCCTGTATATTAATAAAGTATTATAATAAAAAAAAATTTTGTCTCTAATATTAATTTTATTTAAATTAAAACACTGTAAAATAGTAATTATATACATATGTACATCAAATATGGCGTCCAATGTTATATATATGGACGCCATTTTGATATTTAATTCCATTTTACCAGGGAACATATCTCAGAGGGCGCCACAAATGCTGGTCACATAAAATTACATAGAAGTTTAGTGGCCCTGCGATCGATTCGAATAAGGTGGTTATAAAACTGGACAGTAAAACTCCGAATATGCAACAATCGAAGAGAGAGTAGCGTCGCGACGAATCTTTTTTGTAAAAAAATAGAGCGATATGAGCGTTGCGAAACGAAGACTCGTAAACGAACTCACGCACCTGCGAGAAAGAACTTTCCTCGCCGCCGCGTTGCGCTGCGTGGATACGACGATCTGTGGCAAGCGGACGTCGTCTAGATGCTCTCTTACGCAGGCACAACAGAGATCACAATTACATACTCACCGTCATCGACGCCTTAAGCAAGTATGCGTGGGTGGTACTGCTCAAGAGAAAGAACAGCAACGAAGTCGCTCGAGCCTTGTCGAGCGTAGCGCGCGCCTCCGGACGATGTCCGAGAAATCTGCAAACTGACAAAGAGAGTTCTACAATGCCGAGGTGCGCGGATTCATCGATAAACGCGAAATCAATCACTACTCGACGTATTCGGTGCTGAAAGCGTCGATCATCGAGCGTTTCAATCGCACGCTCAAGAACTCCATGTGGAAATACTTCACGCTGAACGGAACAAGTGGCTCGACGCGCTGCCACGTCTAATATCCGAGTACAACGCTCGTAAGCATCGGACCATCAGAATGTGCTCGATCGACGTGACGCCTGCTCGAGCGTCGAGACTCCTGTCGACGGTGTACAGCCACCCGAAGATCGCCGCTCCTGGGAAGTTTCGGCCGAACGATTCCGTGCACGTGAACAAGTGCAAGACGCTGTTCGAGAAGGGGTACACGCCAAATTGGACCGCGGAGATCCGCGTAGCCGAGGTGCGAAGGACGAATCCCGAACGTATCTGCTGACGGATTCGCGCGGCGAGCCGATGACCGGCGGATTCTACGAGCACGAGTTACAGCGAGTCTCCGATCCCGACGTGTTTCTCGTGGAGAGAGTGCTGCGACGACATGGTTCTCGTGAAGTGGCTGAGAATGGACAAGTCGCATAATTCATGGATTAATAAAGCTAAAGGCTATAGCTCACGGATATCTATAAAAACATAGCCATAATACATAACATAAGCTCAAGAATCAATCAGATAGTCGTTTTAGATTTTATATGCTAAGGAAATTATAATTATTAATAAGAAAAATTATTATTAATAAGAAAAATTATTATTAAGAAAAATTTTAATCGGTTGACATTTTTCTTATGCTAAGTTTTTAGTAATTTTCTGTTTCCTTAGCATATAAAATCTAAAACGATTATCTGATTGGTTCTTGAGCTTATGTTATGTATTATGGCTATGTTTTATAGATATTCGTGTGCTATAGCCTTAATGTATTGTAACACATTGTAACGAATATATATTTTTTGCGTATAATATTAAAGATAAGAAAATACATTACGTACATCTATAAAAATACGTCGCATCGCGCTTACGAACTATCGACGCTCTTCCTTACTGAGGTATCTTGTAGTGCCCCCACAACAGAGTATCGGTCGAATCGGGCACGACGTAGCGCTTGTCACGAACTAAGCGCGACCTTCGACTCACGCACGGTGTACACCTCGTGTAACTTGGATCTTAGGCACGACTGCTCGCAGGTCATCTCGATCTCGCGCCTCTGGCAGCGCGCGTAATTGTCGAATGTCAACGTTCTTGCGACGACGCTGCTCTTCACATCCTTGCTCTTCTTACAAGGAAAGGGTCGGAAGTGTCCCCCTCCGATTTTAATGAGCTTTGAATATGTTGTAGTCTAGATCAAAATAGGAGACACGTATTTTTTTATAAGTGCTGAGTCGGCCGTTAAGGGGGTGAAACACTTTCTTGAAAAAAATCGATTTTTTCATTTCTCAGCGGATACCGTCGAAGCGATAAGAGATATAAACAAAAGTTTCAAATAAAAGTTTTATGGTCTTTAATGTACTTCAAAATCATGTAATCAGATTTGTCGAAAATGTCATATTTTTCGAAATCCCCCCTCCTCCCTTTTAATGTTTGAAAATTTTTAAATTTGTCTCATAACAAAACTTATAGCTCATTTAACGACAAATTCAATCATATATAATAAAGTTGTATTCCGAAGTCACATTTTTCAGAAATAAATTAAAAATATCCCTATACACTACTATACGCCCGCTTTATCCGCCTTATGACGCTCGTTATTCACAGCGACAGTCATTTTTCTTCGCAAACTCACAGAGGCAACCATAAATTAGCAATAAATAATTTATGAGAATATATTTTTATAAATTATAGAAATTATATTTATAAATATAATTATAAATTATATAATAATTATAATTATAATATATGTCTATATTATGTGACAATAAATATACATATAATTTATATGGAAAAGTAATGTTTTTAATGCATGAAAAATAAAACTAGTCGGACAAGGAAAATTATTGATCAGATGCCGATGTTAATAGATTCAATTCTATGAATAAACAGATGTCGCATTCGCGAAATGAGTTGGTGCAATATATTATTTTATTAACAACTGCGTGCAGTGGAACACATATTACTATTAAAGCGTCTATCGAATATACGCGAGCGCGATAGTAAATATATTTATATATATAAGAAAATAATTAAAAGGATTATAACTTATAAAGCGAGCGAAAAAATGCGTCGCGATAAGAAAGTCAGCTGCCCGAAGTGCTGATACAGCCAGTATCACACGGCCAAGTCATCAAACAGAGGAAGAAATCACTCTCGAAATAGCGCTGAATTGCAATAAAATGCGAGGAAGTCTTCGGACTTCCTTCGCTTGCATTTTGATCACGCCACTTTAGAAATAACCAATGATTTTATTTGGTCATGCCACCGCGCGATCCTCCTCCGATAATCGTTCAGAACCGGAGGCGTTAAAAGCCACCGCCTAGAAGCGGCGGACAGTCACAAATCAGTTATCAAATAATTAACAAGTGCTCGAGTTAATTAACAAGACTAGCCGTTATCCTGAAAAAACAATTGTGCCCCACGCACACAACAATACAGTATGTATGTACTTTTTCGATTTTTAAAACTTTTATAGTTTTTTGCTTTTACTTACACTTCATTCAAAATTGCGGTTTATCTGTTTTGTTTTAATGTATTTAAATTATAATTAATATTTTATTACTTTATTTAAGTTATGTGATAAAACTGTTCTATTTTTCATGAAACTCGGAAAACGTAACAAATTATTAATACGCATTAAATAATAAAATATTTTTGTTGCTAATAAGTATTTTTTTGCTAATATTTATAAAACAAATATACATAATGTTAATAATTTTTTTAGATAATGTTTAATCCAAGAAATGTAGCAGTACTGCTATACACTGCACTGTATATGACTGGGGAATTCCCAGAAAGTCCTGTTACAACAGATGAAAATGAAACAAAAGACATGATGGAAAATATGCTTCGATCAATGTATGAAGAAGCGTTTGAAGTTTATGAAGAATCATCATTAGATTTTCAAAACGAATTTGATATACCTGAAGTAGAACCTGTAATTGATGAAGAAAGAGAAGAAGACACATATTTTGTAAAAGAAATTGAATGTGTTGCGGATTCTGTACCAATAGAATATAAAAGAAATGCAGTAGAGTTATGGAGAAGTGGAACAAAAAAGTCAAGAACTCTTGCATCTATAAGAAATAGATTTCGGAAAGTCACGTCATTACGTCAATTAAGAAGATGGGAGCAGCAAGTAAATCAAGGTGGCAACAGATTTGATAAACTGAAAGAAATTTCAACATATACGTTAAATAAATTCCATGAAGGTATTGAAAAGGGAATAATTATTCATGACATTGATATTGCTCGATGGGCTCTTCGCGCACAGAAGGAAGTAAATCTACTTGGGTTTACAGCATCATTATCATGGGTAAAAAGGTTTAAGCTTGCACATAATATCGTATCTAGAAAAATTACAAAATTTATAACAAAAAAAAATTTAGCGTCAGACAAAGATTTAGAAGCACGAAGCAAGTCATTTATCGAAAATGTTAAATCTTCTATTATACAATATGGAATTGAAAATGTATATAATTCGGACCAAAGTGGATTTCAATTAGAATTTCATTCCGGTCGTTCACTATCACCTATTGGTATTAAAAAAGTAGAGCGCATAGTACAATCCATATCAGCAACTACACATAGTTATACTATACAACCTATTGTTTCAGCTGATGGTAGATTATTATCGCCTCTGTTTATTGTTTTAAAAGAACCTACTGGAACATTTGGTCCAATAGTAAAAGAAACAATGTTTAAAGATAATAATATCTTTGTCATGGCATCAAAATCTGGAAAATTAACATCGCATCATTTTGAGATCTGGATAAAAGAAGTGTTTTTTCCAAATGTTGGACCAAAATCAGTGTTATTATTAGATTCTTGGACTGGTCATTGTCCTGATATAATTCAAAGAAACAAACCAGATTTTATAGACAATATTAATTTGTTAACTATACCAGCTGGAGCAACGGGAAAAATACAACCTTTAGATGTATTCGGTTTTCGTTTATGGAAAAATTTTGTTAGACATTTTTCAGATACCATCATGCTTTTAGATCTTGACGTCAAGCTTCATTCAAGAAACAATATTTTAAAATTACAATCATTAACACATAATCAATTTTCATCACCAAGGTTTAAAAATTTATTCAAATATGCATGGTATAATAGTGGTTATTTAGAAAAGAAACCAGAAGAATTTGATACACCAGTAGATTTTTGTTTCAAAACTAATTTAAAACCAACATGTGATATTTGCGGTGAAATTGCTGTAATTTCTTGCGCATGGTGTAAAAAATCCCTTTGTATAAATCATTTCTTTCATGATCATCATCTTTGTAACCGATATCAACCATGAATATTTGTTATTCTTGTATGCAATAATTATGTACGGTATTTTATGTAATATTTCCATATACATATATATAATGACTTCGGAATACAACTTTATTATATATGATTGAATTTGTCGTTAAATGAGCTATAAGTTTTGTTATGAGACAAATTTAAAAATTTTCAAACATTAAAAGGGAGGGGGGGGGATTTCGAAAAATATGACATTTTCGACAAATCTGATTACATGATTTTGAAGTACATTAAAGACCATAAAACTTTTATTTGAAACTTTTGTTTATATCTCTTATCGCTTCGACGGTATCCGCTGAGAAATGAAAAAATCGATTTTTTTCAAGAAGGTGTTTCACCCCCTTAACGGCCGACTCAGCACTTATAAAAAAATACGTGTCTCCTATTTTGATCTAGACTACAACATATTCAAAGCTCATTAAAATCAGAGGGGGACACTTCCGACCCTTTCCTTGTTAGTCGCCCCTACCCGAGGGTCGAGACTCGCAACGCGTACATCTTCGCTGTAAGTCCGACGAATTCCAGCATGAGAGCATCGTTATTCTCATCCTTTATCAGACCGAGAATCTTGTTATTCGCGCGCGGCATGCCGTAAGGATTGTCGACGGCGTAATCGCTTGTGTCGAATGTATCGATATCGCACTTCATTCGCTCGTACGCGTCCTCGCACTCAACGCTATACACGAGACTATCCGTGTCAGTGTACAATATTCTACACTTATCGCCGAGCAGTAACATGTATTCGTAATGAAATGCGTACAGACAAATCTTAGATATATCGAGAATGGACATGCCGACGTAGATCGATTTGTCGATCTTCGCCTCCAATTTGCGCAATTCTACGGCCATGAGATTCTCTGAAAATACGCTTCTACTGTGAAAATTTGGCTTGGAGATGAGCGACTCGGCTCAGAATCGCCCGTCCCATCGAGTCGCGAGTCGAACGTCCACGATTACGCACGTTCTGCATGGTCTTGTCGAAGACGGCGTTGTTCATCAACTTGTACAGATATTTCTCGAAATCGTTACTCGCGTTACTGCGTAAGCGCGTATTAAGTTTCACGTATTCGCGTAACCATGGCGACTGCGAGAAGCGCAGCGCGCGATGAATCCTCGTCAGACGCAGACTGTGACCGAATGCACTGCTGCAGATTATGATAGTGCGTGACGTATCGGCGCTTATCGTACAGCTAGGAGTTTGCTCTGCCGCTTCTCCGGCGGCTTATCGTGCGTGGAGTAAAACGGTAGATCGGCGTGGGCGTCGTGCGAATCGGCCGGAAAGTCGAGATTGACCTCGAGAATGTAGCCGACGGCCGAGTCCTCCGTCACGAACATTACATCGTGACTCTCGGGGTCGTCGACCCACTCGAATCGCTCGTACGATAACGGTTGACATATCGCCCCACCGTACAGATTGTTAATATCCAGACACATCAGATAGATCGACAGTCGCGACGAATCGTGCGCGCTCATGTACTTATTCGCGTGAGCGTACCTGTTCGAGCACTGACCACTGATACCAGTTTTGTCTCATTGCACGGTCACTCACACAAAGTGAGAGCCATGTACGTGTGGCGCTCGGCGCTTGGCAACCTTCAGGCAGTAGAAGAGTGCCGACATACTACCTACTGTCTCCCTCCCTCTCGAGCTACAGCTATAGCTAACGCCTCGAAAAGGAGAGGAACAGTAGGCTCTCTCTTTGTGTGACCGTGCAATGGGACAAAACTGGCATCAGTGGCACTGACTCAAACCGCCGCGTATTCCGCGTTCCACAAACATCATCATATCGATATCGGTGAGCAGCTCGAAGCGGACTCCCGTGTATTTCAGCATCGCGTTCCACGTATCCTGGCAACGTGAAGTAGTACGTGGGAAAATCGTAACTCTCCAAGCAAGCGGCGCGAAAATTTTCGAACACGTCCGCGAATAGAAGAACGTCGGTCTTTAGATAGAGATCGCTGTAATCGTCCAACGTTTTGACGCGAAATCGCTCCTAAACGCGCGTCGCGTGCGCGTAATCGCTCTCCGATACGGTATCATCGGTCAGTGAACTGTAGTAGGACTCGCGCGACGGGAGACGCGTCTCCCGCAATCTCTCGACGCCGTCGACGTACTCGTACGAAAACACGCCCTTGCGCGTAAGAAGCCGGAAGTCGTCGTCGGCTAGATCGCGAAACTCGCCTCGCACGATCGTCAGTTTGCTCTCGTCGAGATACGACGCCAGCTTCTCAAGACTGGCGCCTAAAAACTTGAACGAGTCTACGAATCGTAATTTAACGCATCTGAAACGGGCGACGTTTCCCTCATCTCCCTCCACCGCCGCCGAACGGTCTTCGAGAAAGCTATGTACGATTCCTTCGTCACTGGCAACAATTCGACGTTATCGGGACACGTTAGCCACATCCTTGATAATGAAGTGCGCATCATAACCCGATAGATTGTGATAAAATACAGGTATGACATAAGAATCCTTGTAATTCAAATTACAGGCGGAATGTGCCGGATCTCTGAAACGGCCGGTCAAGTGACAGTGATCGCGCACGCGAACGTCATTCGCCTCGAACGGTCTCTCGCACGCGTAACAACGCGACGCGCTCGTGAATCTCTCCCGCTGGTCCGGCGTGAGATCCGTCATCGGTACCACGGCGTCAAGAGCGACCTTCGCACAAAGCGCCAAATCGCGCAACTCACGTACAAACCACGTGACGCAATCTTCGCCGCGATAAGATCTGTACGCCAACGCGGCGTCGTTGAAGGAGCACCGTGTATAATAAGTCACGCTGTGAACTCTGTGATGTTGAACGATCGTCGTATTCGCGGTTCTTCTCCCCTCATCCCCCTTCTTCCTGTCCAACGCTCACTTCAAATCGGCGTACACTACGAATGGAATTCGCTCCTTTCTCGAATGATGATCGAACGTTAGTCACCTGTCGTCCTCGCCGGGAAGAACGATCGCGCAATCGTTCAGCTTGTTGCAGTCCGTGCTGTGCGCCGACAGCTTCTTGCTCGTACGAAAGTAATGCATCTGAGAAATAAAAGATATACGTTAGATCGATATTTTTTTCCTTAAGATCGAACACTCACCGATCGCACACGTGCGTCCTATGTTGTCGCTTGCTCAATTGCGAGCTGACCAGACGAGACAGATTTCTGACGCAAGTGAAATGATCCGACCGCGTACCCTCGCGCGTCGTATCGCTCAGATACAGCAGATTAACGTGTCTCTTCCTCTTTCGATCCGTCAGACGAAAAGGGACAATGCGAATTCCGCCGCCGCCGCCACCCTTCCCGCGTCGTCTCTCTCCGATGGTATACACGTTCACCGATATATCGTTCAGACGCTCGAATCGTCCAATTCCGTTCAGAGTCATAGGTAACTTCGAGCCCTCTAGATTCAACACCGTAGAGTAATGCGGATATCGCGAGCTTCCCTCGCTGCCTCCGTCGACGGGATACAAAGCGGCGACCACCGACACGCCTCATCGTCGGATCGCACGTTGACCACCGCTCTCTTCGTCTGAATCTCTCGCGGCACTCGCACGTAACACCCTGCCTGCATGGGATTGTACCTGTTCACGTTCATCGTTAAGTCGATTATGCGCAATAGGGCCCATCCGCTCTCGCGCTCTTGAAATTCCTCCAAAGACGCGATAATATCGTCAACGACGCGAATCTCGTACCACTCGTGCAGATCCATCGTGGATAGAAAGGGATGGTTTCTCGTGGCGATCTTATCACCCGACACGAATTCTTCATTGAACACCGTGTTCATCTTAACGCTGTGATATCGGCCCATGACGTCTCGCACGCGGCGGAGCACGGTATCACTAGCGTCCTCGAGAAATCGCGAGGGTTTGATGTAATCGAGATTTATCACCGCGCCAGTTAACACGCGTCTCTTGAAGGCCGTGTCGGACCACGAGAATCCCTCGCGCGGCTCGACTCCGTCGCCGCCCTCGCGTCCCTCGACCCCACCGCCACCGTCGCCGCTATCATTCTCGTCTCTCGACACCCGTGCCCTTGCGCTCGAAATTTTGCCATATATCGTTCCTCGCGTCGATCACTCGCAGGATTCGAGCGACCAGAGAGGTTATCGTCCCCGTCGAGATTCGGCGACGCGTGTCTCGGCATCTCTCGCGCAAAGTCGCGAGACACTCTCGCATCGTCGCACCCACGCGCGATAGTCGTGGCGCGCTCTCGAGCACTCGACGCTCTTCCTCGCGCATAGTCGCGTCCTGTCCTCTCCTCCTCTCCCGATGAATCGTTGTCGTCGTCGTCGTTGCTCTCTCCTCCGCGGGGCCTTATTCACAGAGTCTCGCCCCGCGAATCCACGAGCACTTGAAACCCGCGACTCGTGTACCTTCGGCGTTAAATCTCGCCGCTCTTCCGCTACACGCCACGACCGTCTCGATCCACAGCTCCTTGCGCGCGTCTCGAAAACCGATCGCTTGTCTCGTGGAATAGGTCGCGATGCTCCACACAGCATTCTCCTTCAACACTCGGGCGTAGCGATCGATCGGCGAATCGACGCGCTCTTCGTTCATAGCACCTCACCCGTCGAAATCGGCCACTCGTAGCCGCGGAACGTTCTCTTGTGAAACAAGTACACGCATCCGTCGTGATTGTAGGTGTATCGCAACCTTTCGCCCACATTATCCTCGGGCGCATAGATCACGCAGAGCTTGAGCGGTATATACTCTAACGGATGCGGTTTCTAATCGCGGGAATAACCCTTCGGATACTTTGCGTAATACCACCTATCTAATTTAACGTTGTAAATAAAGGATCTCCAACTGTTAGCCAGAGCCATCTCGACCTACAACTCTTCACGCTGACTGTGCGTTTGGATCTTCTCAGGTGATACGTCACGACGTTCCATCGCGCGTTTTCCTTCAAATCGACGTCGTGATCTATCGGACGCGCCGCCCTATCGTCGACAGTAGAAACGACTCTGATGGAACTCGCGCCGCTCATACGTACTTCGTCGTTTTCGATCTTATCTTCGAAAAAACAATCGAATAAATCGACTACGTCGAATCGCGACTTCGCGTCGATCGACGAGGCGTGTGCGCGCCTCAAAAAAAATCGCCGTGTCTTTATACGTTCGAGCGACGATAACGTCGCGCGAATAGGAAAACAATTTCTCCCGCAGTCGCGCAGTTTTTCCCCTCGGAAATAGCAAATCCGTCGAAATGCGGTGCATTCGACCGGAATGGACGCACGTTATCGCACGCATTTCTCGGCGCGGCGCGTCCGAGAGGAAAGAACAGCGACGGAAGCATCGCCACGAATCTCGCTCTCGTCTCAGCGCGGCGCGTCCGAGAGGAAAAAACGGCGATGGAAGCGTCGCCGCGAATCTCGCTCTCGTCTCGCGCGAGTAAATCCGAGCGAGTAAGATCTCGCTCCCCTCTCTTGTTATCGCGCCTAGGAAGAGAGATAAGCGACTCCGAGAAAAAATCGCGCGCGACGAAGGGTGTGTTCCATTTAATGTTGCTATTGTTCACGCTCGCAGCGTTATGATCGTCCATTCCATTTAAAATTTCTATCAGACAAATGAAACGACATTGAGCATTGTGAGCGTATAAATATGGCGGTAAACCCGGTAAACGTTATGATTATGTCTGTAATCCGATTATTGATAGAGTAGTGATTCGGATACTGATTATAGTTCAGATGAAGAATGGTATTTAGAAAAGAAAAAGCGCTTATTATGTTCACGCCTACAAGATTATACGCAACTTGTTAGAGGGCGGTGCACTTGGACACAGTACAATTGGACATGTTGCAAATGGACACGATTCAAATGGACACCGTTCTTTTGGACACAGTTCATTTGGACACAGTTCATTTAGACACCGTTAATTTGGACACAAAAAAAATGCGCGCTATTCGCTTGGACACAGTTCATTTGGACACCGTTCATATGGACACCGTTCATTTGGACACAGAAAGATGCAACCTGTTCAGTTGGACACAGGAATAAGCAACCTGTTCAGTTGGACACAGAAAGATGCGATCTATTCATTTGGACACAGGAATAAGCAACCTGTTCAGTTGGACACAGAAAGATGCGACCTGTTCAGTTGGACACAGGAATAAGCAACCTGTTTAGTTGGACACAGAAAGATGCGACCTGTTGAGTTGGACACAGGAATAAGCAACCTGTTGAGTTGGACATAGAAAGGTGCGACCTGTTCAGTTGGACACAGGAATAAGCAACCTGTTCAGTTGGACACAGAAAGATGCAACCTGTTCAGTTGGACACAGAAAGATGCAACCTGTTCAGTTGGACACAGTTCTTTTGCGCACAGTTCTTTGCGCATAGTTCTTTTGCCCACAGTTCTTTTGCGCACATTACTTTTGCCCACATGTTCAATTGCGCACATATACTTTTCCATGCAAAGGGAGGTTTCACATGGGTTTGCAATGGGGTGGGGGGCGGGGTGGGGGTGGGAGCTAGTGCAGTCTGTGCGTGTACTTTGCAACGCAAACTGGGACTTCACATGGGTTTATAAAACTGTGGGCAAAAGAATTGTGCGCAAAAGTACTGTGTCCAGCTGAACAGGTTGCATCTTTCTGTGTCCAACTGAATAGGTTGTTTATTCCTGTGTCCGACTGAACAGGTCGCATTTTTCTGTATCCAACTGAACAAGTTGCATATTCCTGTGTCCAACTGAACAAGTTGCATCTTTCTGTGTCCAATTGAACGGTTGCATTTTTCTGTGTCCAACTGAACAGATTGCTTATTCCTGTGTTTAACTGAACAGGTTGCATCTTTTTGTGTCCAACTGAACAAGTTGCATCTTTCTGGTCCAACTGAACAGGTTGCATCTTTCTGTGTCCAACTGAACAGGTCGCATCTTTCTGTGTCTAATTGAACAGGTTGCATTTTTCTGTGTCCAACTGAACAGGTTGCTTATTCCTATGTCCAACTGAACAGGTTGCTTATTCCTGTGTCCAACTGAACAGGTTGCATATTCCTGTGTCCAACTGAACAGGTTGCATCTTTCTGTGTCCAACTGAACAGGTCGCATTTTGCTGTGTCCAAATGAACGGTGTCTAAATGAATTGTGTACACAATTTCGTGTCCATTTGCAACGTGTCCAATTGTACTGTGTCCAAGTGAATGCCACTCACTTGTTACACTTTATACAGTTGATGACTTTAAAAGTCATTTTAGGTTAGATATCAAAATTTATTTTAATCATTATATGTGTATCTGATAATTTATTGTTTTAATAAATATTAAAATTTTATTTAATTTATTTAATTATAATTTATTTAATTATTTATTTAATTTTTATAATTATTTTTATAAGTTTATATATAAAATATAATCTTAGATGTTTGAATTATTTTTAGATTGCAGCGAACAACATTTGAATATATCTTAAATATAATTAGCACTGATCTTATTAGAAATACGAAGGACAATGAAGCAATTCCATTTAATAGGTAATTTATGATAGCTTTATAGAAAATGGCAATAATGGATTCATATAAATATGATTAATCATTGTTTTATTATACAATTGATTTTTCATAAAGAATAGCACTATATGAATAATGGACATAGATTAGGAAATATTTTATATAAAGAAAATTCTGTTCGAAATTTTAATATATTACTTAATAATTACACAGGCCGACAAGATTTAGACCCAGAAACCAGAATATTTTTCCTTTTTGATGCACTGAATTCGAATCCGAGGTCAGAATTTCTCTGGTGGTCCGGTTTTCGAGATTCTCAAAACTAAAAAAAGATATCCGGATAAATCAAAGTGTTTTTTAAAGAGGAAGAGTAGTACTTTCGGACCCCATTAATGGTTTAATGAAAAAAAATTACCTTGCGATGTAACATAACCTCAAATATCTCGAAAAACCGTTTGGCACTTTTAGATTAGAATATCTCCAAAACCGGAGTCACCAGAGAAATTCTGACCTCGGATTCGATCTCAGCACGTCAAAAACCTTCGGAAAAGTATATTCTGGTTTCTGGGTCTGAGGTTTGGCTAAATTTTGTCGGCCTGTGTTATGTTTGTATATTAGGTTTATTTGTGATCGATTTGATGTAGGAAGAGCCACAGCAGTTCCAGCAGTTCGAAGAGTTACACGTGCACTGTTTAAAATAGTCTCCCATTTTATTCTTGGTCTTCAAACGAACGAGCAGAAATCATTATTAATAAATTTAAAGAATCCCGTGTGAGGTTGCCGGTCCTCCATCGGGCGCCTTCCCGAGGTGGCGGATCGGGGAAAACCCGCTAAAAATAGAGGGTACCAGTAGTTAGTACTAGGCGGGTTCTAACTCAGGTCCTCTCAGGGGAGGTGAGGTGCGAGGGGATCTCAGCGGAGCGGGGTATGACGTCACGCGGGGATTGCGAGGTGGGGGATGCACGTGTTGGATGTTTTATGACATGCATAAACAAAAAAAAGGACGGTATTCTTTTGAAGATGATTTTGGGCCTAACCAAAAAAATCATTTTTTATCATCTTATTTTATTTTATTTTATTTTTTATTTTATTTTTTATTTTACTTTTTGAGGAAAAATTTTAACAGTGCCAACTTTCGACTGCTTTGTACTCTCCCCCCGCTCCCCCCGTTTACATATCAGCGCCGATGTTTGGCTGCTTTGTACTCTCGAAGTACACCCCTAATATAGATAATTCCAGGTTTTTTTTCCCGTTCGACGTATGAACAATAGAGATTAAGCGGACAAGCTTTCAGAGATTGTCGGGGACAAAAAATTTTTTTTTTTGCAAATGGGATATTGTAAAAAAACCTTTTATACCCTTATATATATATTTAATAACTTTATTTCATAAACTTATATTTTTGAGATATTTCGGTCCAACCTTTTCAAGCAATCTGTGTATCGACGTAATATAATAGCGCATTTCCTACGATAGGTACATTTGCAAAAAAATTTTTGTCCCCGACAATCTCTGAAAGTATGTTAGTCGAATATGAGGATTGAAGCGCATCAGATCATAATAAATTCTTTTAAATTTTTTTTCATACATTATCTTTTACACATTTATATTTTAAATTCTTTTAAATTTTTTTTTTCTTACATTTTTTTTTACACATTTATTTATATTTTAAATTCTTTAAAATTTCTTTTGCACACTATGTATATAATACACATTTATATTTTGTATATTTTAAATTCTTTTGCACACTATGTATATAATACACATTTTATTTTCTTTATTAAAAATTAATTAATTAATATAAAAAAAAAATCTGATTTATTTTCCAAATTCCTCTCTCTCCCTCTCTTTTCATTGCTCCATTTATTACTAAATTATAAGAAAACTATTAAAAAATTATATTAAATTATCAAAAATAATTTCATTGCGTGATATCTCTTCTCTCACGTGCGCCGTATCACTCCTTCTGTCTCTTTCTTTCCTAGTGTTTACTCTCTCATGATAATTCTCTCGCAAGGAGCTATGCATGAAAGCTGGGACGGGAGAGCACGCCAAAACGCAAAGAAAGTACACCATAATATAGATTTATAACTATTTATTCTGCTTATATATTTAGTATACAAATATAATTTTTGTCTTACATATTAAGAATTAAAAGCTAAAGCTGCCAGCTCGCAATCGACGAGTTGATGCTTGTTGAAAACATCACTCGCGCGTATTACATATGATACTTCTTTCGGATCCGTTACAGTGGACGCGATATTGCAGAATTGCGTAAATTTAACATCAACTGTTTGGATAATTTTATCTAATCGTTCAAAAGTTACATCTATGCATTGATCGAGATCGAACATACGATGTAACGTCGATTCGACCATCATCATGCGTACATCCGAAGATTCGAGACTTATGAGTTTGACGTCGTTAATCGTACGAACTCTCACTGTTAGCGGTCCAACGCTTATGAAATTGTAGTCATCTTTAGAGTCGTTCCGAAGTAAATTTTGAATATTGCGACGTTGCTCGTAGAGTCCTTTCCATGTTTCGAGAGATAATATCAGTTCCTTTCCTCGATGATCTCCTATTGCAATCTCCACGTAACTCGGTGGACCCACGTTGATACCAATTTCGAGGAATTTGAATTCCGTAGCTGTCAATGCGTATCGTCTACCTAGTATACGAGTCGCACGACGCTCCAACGAAATGCTATAGAAAAATTAAAATTAAATAATAGTAATAAAATTATAAAAATAGAAAAAAGTTAAATGAAACTTACTCGTCACATTTATTCTCAAACGATGAAGTTTTATTACGACTCGGCACGTAATTATTATTCACGCGTCTTCCGACGTCGCTGCCGCTACTGCTTCTTTCGACGTAGTACATTTCTTTGAAAGTTATGAAAAGTGAAACACGAGCGGTTACTGATGCGAGACTGATCGTACAGGAATTAACCGGGTATACGTGACGCTCATCTTCCAAAAGTATAATGTGGTGGGGGGATCAATGCTTCTAACGCTTTGAATTTTAGGAGAAGGATGAAATAACGCTCAGATAAAATATTCTTAGAAACGCAAGGAAAGGTCTAGGGAGGGGGGAAATAAGAGATAAAACACATATTAATGTTTACATATTTGTTTTATTTTCTTACAATTCTTTCTGGCGTTGCGACCACCAGTTAAATATTTTAAATACATTTTGTAATGCGCAATTCTTAACATGTTTTCCACATCGCATACTATTGATAATATCTAATTTATTTAAAGCATCAATATCTTCGTAATCTGCATCCAAGGTTTCAATAATATAGCCATTCCTCGCATCGTCTAGTATATCGGTCAACCATTTTCGCTTTTCAAGTCCTTTAACGTATATGACAGATGATTCTTCTTCTTCTTCTTCTTCGTGCATCGTACCAACGATAGCTGTTGTAATTACACGCTGAGCCAAACCATACGGAACGTTTCCGTCTTCCCATTGTAATCCATGATGATTTCTAATCAGCCATGAGACTTGACATCGCTCAGATTTTGTAAGCACGCTCCACGGTACGGGACTTGCGAAAAAGTAATGCGATAGAACGTATCCCTTTCTCAAGACTGCCGCTTCCTTCACGACAAAATTTTTCCCAACGATAAATCCTTGCAGATCCACAAACGTTGGTACGGATGATGAGATCTCTCTTCGATACGCCAGTCGAGAGGAATGACAAAACTCTAAAACCATCTCGCAAGACTTCGATTTATATCATGCTCCTCTTCCCCCTCTCTCTTGTGTCGCCTAGGTGAGTTTGCGTACAACGTTGGTCAACGGATTGTACTGGATCATGCGATCGTGTATGATGAGACAGTACGCAGTGGTATTCGGCGGCACGTTCTCCTTACACTCGAATTCCAATCTCACATCCACGGTCGCGCTCTTGACCGATTCGTTTTGTCGAGAACAATCGATAATCATAAACGGACCGTGTTGTAGAAACTTCAGGACGGTGAGACTCGGCTCGAGATACTCGTGTCCGTAATAATTCTGGCAGAAGCGTGCGTATGTTTCATACAGAATGGCATATCTACTTTTTTCGAAATCCAGATTCATATCGTCGTACGGATAATATTCCGAATTCAGATAGAGTTTCACGTTGATCAAATTGCAGTCGTCGAATGCACCCACATCCTTAGACATGTCATTCTTCCGACCTGTCTGCAGAGCGAAGATAACGTATCGTGGTTTCTCCAGCTGAGTCGCAGTCTTAATGGCCCACGAATGCTTGGTTGTAAACTGCAATAGCGGATACTCGTACAGATCCCACGAGCGAAAAGCCATGCTGAGATATCGTCCGCTTTCCAGAGCACGCAGCATCGACAACTTTTTGATTTCGCTCAACAGCACGTGAGGCATTCGCCATTGTATCTTGAATATGTCGATCACAGGCTCCTGCACCGAACTTCCAAGCAGACAATTGTTGTCGTTGCGCGATCGTATCAAGATCAATTCGTGACGAGCGTTAATCACCACGCGTCTGTAATCCTCGCAAAATCCCAGCAACATGTAGAGCGGTACGCAAAAATTGAAATGTCCATGCGCGTAGGTAGACGTCTCCCAGCCGGCATTTTTCAAAATCACATGTCTATCGGTTGATGCTGTTGCATAGTTTTTGAGCATAGTAGTTATTCCTACGTTTCTATTGCGATCAATCTCAACACCGTCGAGTTCGTATCGAATCTCATCGAACATGAATGCGACGCAATTTTTTCCCAGTAACACTTCATTTTCTCCTCCAGCTTGTGGTTTGTTTTTTGTTAGTTTTCCCTCGATGTATAGGAAACTCTCATGCGGCAGCGTATACAGATCCTGTTGTTGTATGGGTATTCTTATCTCGTCATTGTGTCCGAACGTTGTATTGGCGAACGGATTGTACGTGTGAGTCTCGATCTTGACGATACGATCGTCAAAGATAGGTTCTTCACCGATGTTGAGGATGTCGGTCATCGTTCAGCTGTTTCGCACCGCGAATCCCAAAGATTGCAAAAACGCAACGTTCGATGTGTTGAGTTTCTTTTTCTCGGATGATTGGATATTAGCGAACGTCGATGTTGTTGTTGTTGTTGTTGTTGTTGGTGTCACTGATTTCATAAAGATTGTGTTATCTCTCACGTCTTTCGATCCGTTCAACACGAGCATCTCATACGTCGCATACGTACGTTATCGCTGCAACCGTCGTACGTGCAATCTTACGGTGATCTCTTCTCCTCGAAAATCAAGCAATCGTCCGTTTTGATCGACAACGCGTAACGTTAAATCCGTAATGCTCCGCGCGATGATCGGCAGGTAAATGATCTGCGCTGGCGTTTCCGATATCTTATATCCCGGCGGTACCCTCGGTGAAAATTCATGTATCGTATGAACGAGTTTGCCGTTGTTGTACGCGCCCGCGGTCACGTTACATTCTACGCGGATAATATTAACGTTGATAATGTTAATCGGCATGTTCGATTCGTACCATTTTCCCGACTCGAGAATACGATTCGAGAATCCTAGCAGCGATCCAATGTTGCCGGGTTTGCTAAAGTTTAATCTGTATGTGCATTTGATCTCGCTCCTCATCGTATTGTAATTAGTGCGGAACACTATCGGATATTCGTCATCTTCATTGACACCGTCGTCATCTTCATTGACACCGTCGTCAATGTGTTTCGTATTGTAAATAGTGCGGAACACTATCGGATATTCGCCATCTTCATTGACACCGTCGTCAATGTGTTTCGTATCGCGATGTTGTCGTGAAATTGCACGTTTCAAAAATTCATGTATATCTCGCAACTCGTACGATCCCTCGGGAATCGTAATTTCCGCGTCGTCTTTGCCAAAGTAAAATTTATTATTCGAGGAATTCACATTCGGTATTGTGTGATAAGTTTCAAAATCCGTTAGACCGAGTTCGTATGCATCGTCGCCCAAATCTACGGCGGGAAAGAAGTTTGCCGTGAGAACGCTACTCTTCCCACTCAACGTGAATGTCATAGACATGTCGGCAAAACTGTTTAACGAATACTGAGTTAAATAGCGCAATATCAGTCTTTAAATTCGCACGCATCGACCGTTCGAAGAAACTGCAAGCACAATTGTCCACAAATGCTCTGATCGTAAGTTTGAACAGGTGTGTAATTGTACTGTATCTTCGTTACGTTTCGTCCGAAATATCGCACCAGTTCATTCGGTGGTCGAAGATTGCCGAAACTGTCGAAATATATAACGCGATTTCCCCTCTTTGCGTACGCTACCCAATGAGTACCTGGTCCTTCGATGCTATCCAAATTTACGATGCCGCTCTCGTTTTGATGAATACAACCGATCGGTAAAGAGTTGCGCATGAAAACACCTCTAAAATATGGAATGCGCATACGTTTTGCCAGTTGCAGCAATTGTACGTTGGTAGTTGCACCCTGCGGCATTTTTAGCGTCTCTTTGACGTTTTTTTTTTTTTTTTTCTCGGTGAGGCTCCTCGTCCGTGTTTGTAAGGAGCGAGATATAATCCATGACCTTCCATGGCGCGATTGTGACGTAGCATCTCCTGCAACTGACGTTGCGCGACTTTTCTGTCGTTCACCACCTTCGCTACACCAGCCGCTCCACCGATCAGGGATCCGAGCGCTCCCAACATTGGTAGAATCGGCAATATGCCGCCGCATTTCGCTACCGGAAGTATCCGTTTCTTCACCGTTCTTTTCTTCGTCTTCGTTGTCTTCAGACCCATACCGAGCTTCGTCTTAGCTTTCATTGCTGTCCAGACAGCTGTAGCGGCGGCTCTCTCACCGAGAGTCGAATCTCTCGCAACGATGCGATTCCGCGCTTTCTCGGCGAGTATTCTATCCGCAGCGTGTCTCTCGGTGAGATCGTTGCTTCGAGAGTATGCTATATCGTGTTCGCGACACGCAGCGTCCAATGGATTTATACCTCGATCACCTCTGGCTAATCGCTTCTCCAACCGTGTACCTGGCCCGCAAAACTGATAGCCGGGAATATGTAATTCGATCGGAAGTGCGTTTATCGCGTGATTTAATAGGCCTCTACCTATTTTCGTTGACATTCGCTGCAATTTTTTATCAATGGCGCCGGACCGTCGATGTGCGTTTCCTGCCACGGCTGATTGTAGTGTTTGTAACAGCGACGATACGTCTGAACCTCCGGATCCGCCTTTATATATTCTGGAAGCTTGTCCCACACGTAGTGAACGTGATCACCGCACATTCGCAACAGAACTGCTTTCGACACAAATTGTAGCTGTTCGACGCTCAAATCGCAAATGTCGGAAGGACTTGATAGCAGAATGAACATTTTTTCTCTACTGAGCGACTCGTGATTTCGCGCACCTATAAATAGGCAGGCGTTCGATCCAATCAACAGTGTTGAAAAAATGAGATTCGTACAACAACCTTTGACGATTTACGTGAGAAATTGCGATAGCAGATTACGATTAATGGGGGACAACGCGGAGATGCGCAGGCACGGTACGATGCTACCGACTACTATACGCGCGATCATATGCGGACCCTCGAATTGTGGTAAAACCAACGTTCTGATAAGTCTACTGGAAAGTCCGCACGGTGTACGTTTCGAGAATGTGTACGTGTATTCGAAGTCGTTGCAACAGCCAAAATATCAATATCTGGAGAATTTGTTGACGCCGATCGACGAAATCGGCTACTTTACGTTCTCGAATAACAGTGACGTCATTCCACCGAGCGAGGCACATCCAAACTCGATTTTCGTCTTCGATGACGTGGCGTGCGACAAGCAAGATACGATAAGAGAGTACTTCTCAATGGGTCGTCACTCGAACGTCGACTGCTTCTATCTTTGTCAGACGTACGCGAGAATACCAAAACATCTTATACGCGACAACGCGAACCTGCTGATCTTGTTTAAACAGGATGGTACCAACTTGAAACACGTGTACAACGATCATGTGAATACCGACATGTCGTACGAGGATTTCAGTGAATTATGTCGTACTTGTTGGCAACAAAAGTATGGATTCCTAGTGATAGATAAGGACGCTTACGAACGGGCGATACAGAAAAGGATTTAACGTGTTCGCGATACCGCAAAACGATTAGTCGCTGCCAACATTTTGTCGAGAAGGGTCAAACGCTTGACATTCCGTCAATATGGCTGAAAGCGATAATATTCGTGAGCGTGAAAAGATTGCGAAGGAGATTGAGAAAACGAGCGAATCGATCCGCAAGAAACATCGCGCTTTAAAGACCGGTAAGATCGATGACGATATCGCGGTCAAGACTCATTTTAGACCTATTATCGAGCCACTACAAAAAATCGCCGACAACTCTAGCTTTAACACGGTGAAAAACGAGCCGGAGAGTAACGCTGACGCTATAATCAAAACATTACCCATCAAGCGGTACAGGGAGAAGGAGGAGGAGGAGGAGGAGGATGCGACACCGAAAAAGAGGAAACGATTGAAGGCTAAACGTTTATTGACGCCGCGTACATTGGATGAACCGCTGCTAACCTCTACACCGCTGATAACTTCCACACCGTCCGGGACAACGAGAACCGTACAATCCAGGATACCCAAATTACTTGATGAGATCGAAGAAGTTCTCGAAAAATCTCAAAAAAACCTGTTTCAAGAGGAAGTTTTCGAAACCTCGGGCAACCCGCTCGAAACATCCGTTCGAAACAGATTACAAACGTCGGAAGGTCAAGAAGTGTTACGAGAACACTTGGGATCACTGGGGCAAAATACATAGGTGCTCTTCTTAGCGGTGACGAAAGAAAAAACACGATCGATCACGTGTACGGCGTCTATTTCGACGAGAATGGAATGCGTCTCGGCAACAAACGATTCGACATTGACAAAGATGACTCTATAATCATAGATAAAGTGAGGTATATTGGTACACCAGGATTATACGAGTTGATCTTCAAGAGAATTCCCGACGACGTCATATACACTGAGGACGATATGCAAAAATATAAGAGCATATGATGGCGACGAGTGCGCATAAACGTCAATATGATGACGCAAGGTCAA
>NW_020229342.1:228978-253802 GCF_003227725.1 Camponotus floridanus
ACACTCGATGTGAATATCAATGAGACTGTCCGTATCGGTGTACATTACCGGCATTTGTCGCGATACATTGGCGTCATATACTCGTAATGAAATTCGTACAAACATGTCTTGGATATGTCGAGGATGCACATACCCACGTAAATTGGTTTGTAGAATTTCACCTTGAGTTTACGCGCAATTCCACAGCGATTAAGTTTTCCGAAAAGACGCTTCTGCTGTGGAAATTTGGTTTCGCGATCATCGCCTCTGCGCCGTACCGACCGTCCCACTTTGTTAATAATTTTACATCGACACGATTCCGCACATTTTCCATCGTTTTGCCAAACACCGCATTGTTCATTAATTTGTATAAATTTTTTTCGAAATCATTTTTAGCCAATGTTCTGAAATGTGTATTTAATTCTATGTAATTTTGAAGCCAGGGAGATTGTGAAAACTGTAAAATTCTGTGTATTTTTTGTTACACGAAGGCCGTGCCGCGTACACTGCTGCACGGTTGCAGTAGTGTATCACGTAACGCTTCTTATCGTATAACGTTGCAAGCAGTTTGAATTCCCGCTTGCCAGGTGGTTTGTCGCGTGACGGGCAAAACGGTAGGTCAGTGTGCGCATCATGAAGATATTGCGGGTACTCGAGGTCCATTTCGAGAATATAGCCCGTAGGCGAATCTAGTGCGATGGATGATACATCAAAATTGGACACATCGTCGATCCATTGAAAATCGGCATAGGGCAACGGTTAACACATTGCCCATTCGTACAAATTATTTACATCAAAGTACATTAAGTACGATGATGATTTCGATGAATCGTACTCCATGTACTTGTTATTAGCGCGAGCGTATCTACCCGAACATTGACTCAGACCACCGCGTATACCACGTTGGATGAACATAACCATGTCGATGTCTGTAAGCAACTCAAACGTGATCTTTGTATGCTTCAACATGGCGTCCCACGTGTATCCGGAGAGAGTATAGTAATACGCGGGGTCGAGTCGGTAACTTTCGATACATTTATCTCGAAAGTTTTCGAAAATGTCAGCTAATAACAAGACATCGGTGTTGAGGTACAAGTCGCTATATTCGCCTAGCGTTCGAATGGAGAATCACGTCCAGACGTTCTCGGCGTGCGCGTAATCGCTCTCGGATATAGTTTCACCGGTTAAGGAACTATAAAATGATTCGCGCGATGGTAAACACGTATCTTACAACTGTCAACGGAATCGATGTATTCGTACGGAAATACCTTTCGTATTAACAAATTGAAATTTTCTGTAGATAAATTTTGAAATTCCGATTTTAAAATTTTGAGTTTGTCTTTGTCTAAAAATGATGCCAATTTATCGAGACTCGATGCGAGAAATTTAAAGGAATCGATGAAACGTAATTTTATATGATTTTTTTATTCTTCTTTCATACAAACATCTTTTGTAAACGAAATATATCTTTCCTTGGTTATCGGTAATAACTCGATTTTCCCTTCGAACGCTGTGGCTATTTCCTCGATAATAAAGTGTGAGTCATAACCGGATAAATTGTGAAAAACTATCGGAATACAAAAAGATTCTTTATAATTTAGATTACAATTTGAGTGTGCTGGACCTCTGTATCGCCCAGTCAGATGGCAATGATCGCAAACGCGTGTATCGTCTTGCGCGAACGGTTTTTTGCATATATGACATTGAGTGGCGCTACGGAATTTCTCCCACTCTTCGGACGTTAAATTTACCATGGCAACATTTGTTTTTAAAATATTCTTAACGCGAATTGCTAAATTTTTGAGGTCTTCGGCGAACCATGCTATACAATCAACGTTACGACGCGAATGATAAACTGATAACGATTCATCGTATGAGCAATGTACATAGTAAGCTAAACTAAATACCCGATGGTGTTGATTCGCGTTTTTCTCTTCTTCCGTCTTGGCCAGGACACATTCCAGGTCGGCGTAGACCACAAATGGAAGCCGCTCCTTCCGATTAGGGTTGTTGAACGATAGCCACTTGTCCTTGTCGCTCGGCAATCGGACAGCGCAGTCGTTCATCTTTCCGCAGTCGACCCCGTATCCGACTGCAACTTGGCGTGAATAAAAATAATATAGACATCTGTAAAAGAAAAAAATTTTAATTAAGATTTACGTAACAAAGTGTATAACCTATAATTATTCAAATAATATAAAATACACTTACCGGTCGCAGATATATCTTTGACCATTGTGTTTGCTCAGTTGCGAGCTCATGAGTCTGGATAAATTCTTGATCCAAGCGAAATGTCCCACGCTGCTGTCGTCTTCAATGTACAGCAGATTCACATGCTTATCCCGTTTCTGGTCCGAAAGATGTATCGGGACAATGCTGTTTTTGTCTTCGATGCTGTACACATTGATTGAAATGTCATTTGCAAGTTCAAATTTCTTAATCTGATTCACAGTCACTGGAAACTCAATGTCTCGGAGATTCAGCACTGTCGCGTAATGTGGGTACGATGATTCCCGTTCCGCGTGACTTTTGGCGGGATACAGAGCGGCGACCACTGCCCCCACGCGAAACACGCATTGCCCTTTGATTGCACGTTAATCACCGCTCTCTGCATCATAATATCCCGCTGCAATTTAATGTGCATCCCGCGCATGCGATTGTACTTGTTAATATTTACGGTCAAGTTTAGTATTCGCGACAAAGCTCACCCGTCATCGCATTCCTGAAACTCTTCCAGAGACGCTAGGGTGGACTCGATAACGCGCCGTTCATACCACTCGCGTAACTCGGATGTGCGAAAGAGTTCATAGTTTCTCATATTCACACTTTTATTCGCGCGTTTATCACCCGACACAAATTCACCGTTGAATATAGTGTTCACTTTTACACTGTTGTGTTCTTTTAGAGCGTCCTGCACATGTTCTATCACAATTTCTTTGGCGTCATCGAGAAATTGGTGCGGTTCGATGTGATTATAGTTTATCACTGCACCAGTCGATACGCGACTCTCGAACGCCGATCAATTTCGCGCCACCACAAGTCCATTTTGACGCGCACTACATCTGGCACCCGCGTGTACGAAACGTCCACGTACCGAATTTCTTAACCCTTCGAGGCGCGCGATCTGAGCAATCAGCGATTGTCGATTTCCGATCGATAATCGCGGTCGTTTGATTCGACTTTGCTCTTCCAACGACTCGATGTACTCGTCGCATCGTTGCTCCCACAGAATGTAATTTTCCAACGAATCAAGCAAAGCGAATTGCTCTCGCAAAATTTGCTTATCCATATTGCTAATGCACACTTGCAAAATTTAGCGTTTCTAATAATACTCCTGATGGACTTTAGCTACTATTGGGGGTGCGCCTCTCTATCATGATTTATATACCGTCTCATGCATTGTTTTATCATCGAACATTCTAGAATGATTTCATCTTACAAAAAATTCCCCGTAGTACCATGTGCAATTTGACCTTGATAATTTCGCGTTTTGTACGTTTAAAAAATCTAACGTGATTGCATCAGAGGCAGCCGTACATCGGCGCTCGATTTTAGCAAATTCAGCTAAATCTTTGTCTAGGGATGATACACATTTTAACCTCGGCAGTTATTTTTTCGCGTTTTGTCACGTACATTTAAATAATTTTGACGTGATTCCATCAGGAGCAGCCGTACATCGGCGCTTTAGCAAATTCAGCTAAATCTTTGTTCTGAGGATGATGATGTCATCGCAGCTGTACATCGGCGCGACAAAATTTTGGAAGAAATTAAAATGTTGCTACAGCAATAATCCCCTCTGCATCACAATTTATGATACTATTTGAATTGATATTAATTCTAATATGATTACAGTATTGCATCAATCTCGCGTGTGAAAGGTTCACCGCTGAAGAAATATGAATTTTTACGTTCCGATTCGAAACGGCGAAACTCCGCCGTGTAAGAAGCAGAAATACGACACGTAAGTTTAAATCGTTTAAAAATTTTTCAATTTGTTTAAAATTTTCTTAAATATTGGTCTAATTATTTATATTTTATAGTATTCTACCTCGTCGTGCAACTCGCATACTTGGAAGAAGATACGCTCTAACCCCGACGTCGTACAAGTATTTGAACATTGGAATAAGCGTTGGAGCTGTATCGTACGTGGAACTGATCCTCGGCGGTAATCAAGGCAATCAAATAGTGTTACCTTTTTCAACGTGGAATTTGTTGATGCGGAAGCAAGCAGACGTTGAACAATTTCTACAATCGAGTGCTCACTCATTAAGGATTGGAGATTTAACGATCGATATGTATCAATTAAAAATTGTGAAAATCACATTATGCGACAATTCTTTGTACATGAAACCAGAAACATTATTACATTTATTTAATTTTGAAAATTGTATCGATCATATGCACAATTGGTTATGGGAGATTACGTATCTCGTAAATGAAAAATTTAAACAATTTGAAACTGTATTACAACGTAGTAATATTACTACTGTGTGCGATGCTGTAAATATCATACGTGAGAGTGATGTTTTTAACAGCGAATCATTGATCGATTGTGAATTATTAACATGTGCTGTAAATGATATTCTTTACGATGCGTGCAATAAATAATTATTTTTTAGGTAAAACTAGACAATTGCGGCCTATACGCCGATGACCTTGACCTTGACATATGTTGTCGAGGACACCTTCCCGAGTAATTTTATGTATGTATATAATAGGCGGACTCGAATAGTTTAGCCCCTACCCCATCTCGAAGTTAATATTCACGCATGTATTTTTCAAATTCAAGCAAAATTGTGAACTTTGCTTCATCTTGGAAAATACATGCGTAGACACACTGTGTTCCGCCTCCGCGGAGGACTCCACTTCCGGAAGGTATAATCTAACCCATCCTGCGTCTGTGCTATAAAATATATCTCTCTTTGCATGAAAATATATGTACATTATGTTTCAGAAAATGTGTTTTGATCGAAAAAATAGCTATTTCATACGTATTTTTGCTTCCTGAAAACGAATATGAAACTTAAAAATGGTTCGGTCGAAATTGGAAATACCTCAAAATTAGAAAAAACCATGAAGAAAATAGATTTTCAACATATATGTTCTTAAATATTGATTGTAGAGAAAAAAGTTATTCACAAAAGTTAAAAATCTTGAAAAATTTTACAAAACAAGTTATGTACATTTTTTTTGTAAACTTATTATTTCGGTTGTTATGTTATGAACTACGCATCTAGCAACATACATGAACATCGCGCCGTATTATTTTCGTGTTGTTATGATACAGAAATCATACCTAGGTCACGTTATTCGATCGAACACAGTTCACTGTTGGGCACTTCTGTAACTTCATGTGATTAAAATTTACGGAAAAATGAAATTATATGAATTTTTATCGATGTGTGATCGCCAAAATGAATTAATAGAATTTTTGCAAAAATGTAATGTAATGAATACAGAAATGATATGTCCGCAGTGTAATAATAAACTTACTTTAAATATGTCAACATTATTTTTTTCGGTGTCGAAAATCGATTACTATCCAACGCAATCATAAAAGAAAAAAAACCTCACAATGTGAATTTAAACAAAGTGCTAAAACTAATACGTGGCTAGCCAATTGTAATCTCGATATTGCGATAGTTACTCGTTTTGTTGCGTATTTTCTCATGATACGTCCTCCACGTTTTGAATTCTTCAAACAAGAATTACAGCTGAGCGATAAAACTATAGTTGACTGGTCAAGTTTTTGCCGTGAGGTAAGTTATATTGTATCAATTTATCTAGTAATTACATTTACACTTTAAAAAAATATTTCCTACTATTTTGAACTACATCTCAGGTGTGCGTTATGTGGCTTGAGGCTCAACAAAATCCGATTGGCGGAAAAGGAATTGTTGTCGAGATAGATGAAGCCAAAATTGGTAAACGCAAATACAATCGTGGGCGTCTAGTTACAGGTAAATGGATTTTTGGTGGCTTTGAGCGTGGTACAGGCAAAGCTTTCATTGTACCGGTCAAAAATCGCACCGCAGAAACATTATTAAGTGTTATAAAACAGTGGATTTTGCCAAAAACTACAATAATATCAGATATGTGGCGGGCTTATGATTGTTTAAATAACGAAGGCTTCATCCATTTAACTGTAAATCACTCAATGAATTTTGTAGATCCAGAAACTGGTAAGTAATAAAATTTGTATTGTTTTATCGTTACGATAAGAATATAAGTATAATATTACCGTAGGAGCTCATACCCAGAATATTGAACGAACATGGCGAGAAGTTCGAGCCAATATTCCGCGATACGGCACACGAGAGAAACACCTCATCGGATACATGGCAGAATTTTTTTTTAAACGACAATACAAGTTTGACGACCGAATAGTCAGTTTCTTTGAGGCTGTCGGGAAATTTTTTCCCCCAGGATCGAATACAACTAATCCATAATTAATTTGTATCTATATTTCATAAAGCAAACTTTTTTCGAATAATCAGAAAGATAAGGCCCCCTGCAGGGGATCGGAACACACTGTACCCACGTATGTATTTTTGAAATTCAACCAAAATTGTGAACTTCGCGAAAATACATGCGTGGATACAGTGTGTTCTGCCTCTCTGCAGGGGGCTCTACTTCCGCAAGATATAACTTAATCCAACCAGTGTCCGTGATATAAAATATACCTCGCTTTGCATGAAAATATATGTGCAATCGATATTTTCGAAAATATGCAGCAAAATCTTTTGAAACTTTGAGATCGGGTAGGGGCTAAACTATTCGAGTCCGCCTATTATATACATACATAAAATTACTCGAGAAGGTGTCCTCGACAACATATGTCAAGGTCAAGGTCATCGGCGTATAGGCCGCAATTGTCTAGTTTTACCTTTTTTTATTCCATCTATGATTTTATTTCTTTCCTTCCATACGAATAAGAATAGTCGACAATTTTTTTCAACACGCTTCGCTAAGGATGTAGAGAAATGCTGAGGTAGATGAGACGCGATGCTCTAATTGGAATGAGACGCGAGATATTAAAAGATATATAATGAAGAGGAGTCTGCGGTATTAGAATATTATTTCGTTGTTCTTTGCGTGTCTTGTGTGCTACGTTAGTGCAATGGCTGAAGAAGATGTAATGATCAGCAATGAAGATATGGATGATGATAATGATTTGATGGATCCAGTTGAAGTGGAAAATGTGATAGAGAGACAACCTGAAACCCGTTTTCGGATTAGTGATGTTGAAGAGTTACTTCAAATAGAGCGGGAACAACTTTCGAAGAAGTATCTGGAAACTTCAACAGTTGTGGAATTTATAAGACATCAAGAGCTCGGCTTAAAAAAACCCCGCACAAATTCGTTGAGGACATTTCTCCAACATCGAGATGTTTGTGCGTATAAAGTTAAAAAATGTGATGCAAGTTTTTGTATAGATGCGGAAGACCTTAATCACACTACATTAAAATGCTTTGGAAATAGACTATGTGAAAAACTTGAACTACTAAAAGAGATTGAAAAGTTAGATGAAGATGATCATTAGAATATGCTACGGCAAGACTTGGAAACGTTGAAGGTAAAAATATTTTTGTTGATGTGTAATAAATTTAAAACATTTACAATTATTATGTTTAATTTCAGAGTTTACGAAAATATATGAATAGTCGAGAGGATAAACAGATATGCGAATCCAAACCTGCGCCAAAATATAAATTGAGCGTATTGTGTATAGATGAGAATGGAAAATATTACTGGTAACATACCATTTATATTATATCATAAAATATCATAAATAAATGATTAAATCTAATGAAATGTATATCTTTTCTGTTCCAGGAGAGGTCCCTCTCAGTCTGACACATCGCCCCCCATTTAATTTTATATATTTTATTATATTATTATATTATTTTTATATTTTATTATTTTTATATTATTTTATATTTTAAATTTTATTCTTATTATTAATTTTAAGTACATACACACACACACACAAAATTGTATAAAACACACTTAATAAATTGTATATTTTAATTTTAAAAAAAATCTACTTATTTGCATGCCTCTCCTCGCGTTCCCATCCCTGCGCTAGTTATAAGTATCGTGATATCGTTCTCTCTCCCTCGTGCGTTAATCATAAGTCTCGCGCTAGTTGTAAGTCTATCTCTTTCTCTCACGCTTAAAATAAGTAATCTCTCGCGCTATGACACAGAAAAAAATGTATAGATTTTTAATAAATAAATGTTATGTTTCAATTAAAAAAAAAATGTGATTATTTACGCGCCTCTCCTTGCGTCCCCATCCCTATATCTCTCTTACGCTAGTTGTAAGTATTGCGTTAATTTCGATATTATCGTTTTCTCTTGTACATGTCGTCTTCATGCTATCGTTCTCTCTCTCGCGCGCGCTAGTTGTAAGTCTCGCGGTATCATTCTCTCTTTCGCGCGCGCTAATTGTAAGTCTCGCGATATTATCGTTGTCTCTCGCACGCGTTGGCTTAGAATATTATCGTTCACTCTCTCTCTTTCATATACTCGTTGCTCACTTACCTTTGCGTCGCCCTTCTCCCACCTATGCGTCGTCCTTGTCCCACGATGACGCCATCCTTGTCGCATGTTGAGGACATTCTTGTCGCACTCGTAGCACTATCCTTTTCCCACACGTAGCGCTGTCCTTTTCCCACACGTAGCGCTATCCTTCTCACACCACCGTCTTCTTTCCGCGGATCCCCCTTCACTGCGCGGACTCCCTCGTCCATCGCTCGCCCCGCGAATCCCCCTTCACTGCGCGGACCCCCTCGTCCATCGATCGCGCCGCTGATCCCCCTTCACTGCGCGGACCCCCTCGTCCATCGCTCGCGCCGCGGATCCTCTTCATCTCGCGGACTCCCTCGTCCATCGCTTGCGCCGCGGATCCTCCTTCCCTGCGCGTGACGTCACCCATCGCGCGCCGCAATTCCTCCTTCCCCGTGCGTGACGTCACTCCTCCCGCACCGCGATTCCCCTCGCGCCTCACCCCCCCTGAGATGACCTGGGTTAGAACTCTCATAGTCTTACTACTCAAAAGCAAGTTATTACATTTAAATTTATATATATTTGTGTGTGTATGTGCGTGCATGCGTGTGTGTATACATATTAATCCTGATTTCTGGTTATTCTGTAATAATCACTCATTAATATTTTATTATATTATTTTATTATTGTAGTAAAAATCACAATTATATTTAATGTATAAAGTACTTATTACTTTTTCAAAATATTTATGTGTAAACTTTTACAAAAAATATTATGTTTTAAATATTAGAAAACGTTTATTTATATATAAAATTTTATTTAATTATATAATTTAGAAAATTATATATGAATACATTATTATATTATTTTAATATTACATTGTTCATATAAGATGAGCAACGGCGCACGCGAAGCGTGCGTTTGTATGTTCTAGTTATATTAAAAAGTGAATATTCTTAATAATTTTTATTCTTTATAATTTTTTGAATTTATTTCTTAACTATATATATATTTTAGAAAAAATAAGAAAAAATAATTCTTTGAAATGGCTAACAAGATTAATTAAATTGTTTTCTGAAAATAGAAAAAAGAAAGTTGCGTTTATAGTTATATAATTTTCATATTTTTCATTTATTGTCATTTTTATTTAAATGTGTATAATTATTATCGATATAAGTTTTCGTTTATTGATAAGACTTAAAATTTGTTTTATTTTATTGAATAATAATATATCATTTAATTTAAAAATTAATTTCTGTTTATTAATTAATTTTATGATATTTATATTTCATCACCTACTTCGGATAAACTTGCTTAAATCGCATACCTACATTTATAATAGTGTTTAAATACAGGGTATCCCATTTTAAGTGTCCACCCCAAATATCTCTCTCATTTTTGATTTTAGAGAAAAATGTTTCAGACATGTTTTGTATGGTTTCAAGGAGGCCATAAGATGGTACCATTTATTTGACCTTGTAGAGTCATTTGAAGGTCACGTGAAGGTTATCTCAGTTTTTTTAAATGGCACTCCTTATTTTTTATTACATATTCTTGTAGCTGACCTCGAGAGCTTTCCAAAACACTATAATAAAATATTTTTTCGTTGAGTATTTTTCGAGTTATAAGACTTGAATAATTTCTTAATTTTACATAAATCATAAAATATCTGGTAAAATATTCATTTTTCGATTATTTTACTTTAATACTTTTATGCTCAAAATAATGTGAGAAATCGATTGGTGTAAAGAAAACATACAGTTGTTTTTAAGAAAAAATATGGAATTTGCAATTAACATCTAATTCAATTGCCATTTGTTATATCAGTAAGGTAAAAGAGAGATATCCTATAAAACAAGTTGTTTTATTAATGTTATTTATTTTCTTAATCGATGTAAAATAATAATCATATAAAATATATTAATAATCTTATTAAATATAAATCTTATTAAATATAAATATCTTATAAAAAATACAAATATTATTATAAAAATAAAAATGCATATTTTATTTTAAAAAAACTTATAGCTATTATTATATGTTAGACTCTAATATATATATATTCTTATGTTTATTATATTATAATTAATAAAAGAAAAGAATTAGTAAATTGAAAGTACATACTCCCTAACAACACACATGTCCAAAAGATATCCAAAGATCATCGAGAGGACATCCAAAGGACATAAAATATTCTTTGGCTGTCCTCTAGATATTCTATGGACGTCTTTTGGACATGTGCGTTGTTAGGGCTTTTAATATTATATTGCAATTATATACAGTATATCAATTATTATATATAAAAAAAAGAAACAGTCTCAGCAAAAAAAAACCAGAGTAGACATGAGGGAAAACTCATTATCAGATTTAGATATTGCTTAATAATGAGGTTTTAAAAGTAGAAATTGAATTATTACAGAAACTATGAGCGGAAAAACAGAAAGAAAATACAATCACTCGAATAACAACCTTGTACATCAAAACAATAATAATCGCCAAAAAGGCGATATAAAAAAATATCACAAAAAACGGATAAAATAAATAAATGATACATCTTGAGCTGGACCTTGAGGAGGATCTTAAAATATAACAAAAAGTGATAAAGCTCTCTGTAATTTCAAAAATAAAAGTGGTCAATAAGGCGTAGAGAGCTAGAAATCAAACTAATGGTGTAGGTTAATTAGTCTAAATATATATTCATAATTCAAAATACAATATCATAATCAAATTCGAAGTAATATATATAACAAAATTATAAGAAAATTGAAGTTGAGTGCGGACGTTTCGACTTACTTTTAAGTCATCTTCAGCGCAAATATTGAAAAGAAGTTAGAGCATTTATAAAACGGTTCGCAGAGGTAGAAAACGGAAATTAAAAGTAGAAAAATATACAAACATACGATAATCAAAAAGGAGATCAACTCCACATGCTAACGGTTGTGTATAGTAAGTCGTAGACCGCTTACAAATCTTAGCGGAGATGCAACTCCAGACGCAACGGTTGTTCATGGTTTGATTTTGACCGGCTTCCAAATGTTTTCAATGAGTGAACCAACTCTCATTTGGGTTAATCGGCCCAAGGTTGAGTATGGTTCATCAGAGAATCTGTAAGACCGTGTGAAAATAAAAATAAAGAAAATATACAATAGGAAAATAATTAAGCAATGTAAATATTTATCGAGAGTCAAAAAATTCAATATAATAATTAATAATAAATAAAGAATATGAACAAAAGCAAGTCACAAGTATAAAATAATGGTAGTCATAAGCATAAAAATCGGAAAAAAACCGAAAAAAGTATATATGCGGTTCGATAATATTAGATGATTAAAGTAAGAAAAAGATAATCAAAATTAAAACATCTTTTATATCAAAACAAAGAGCGGAATTTAACAATCTATCCGGAAATAAAAATCAATAAGATAAGAAAGATAAAAAAGATAAAATTAACTTACATTGCTATGCGGAACAACGTTGGACATGATTAAACGTTAAAAGAATCGTCAGATGAACAATTATGTTAACATTTCCTTATAAAAACCTTTGTAGCACTTTCTTATACGAAGGTAGGAATATAAATGACGAAAAATAACGTACATATGGTCGTGTAGATTTCTGTGTATGACCCTTAGAAATTCGGAAGTTTATTTATTAAATCGTTGTAAATATCAGGAAAACCCTCTGTGTCCGTTTGTAAATTCAAACCGTTTTGTTGTCTTTTAATGCATATCATCTCGGAAATAAGCCTTTTATTATAAAAGGATTCTTTATCTAGTATCTTGACCTCGTCCCACTTGAATTCATGATCAAAATTCAACCTATGTTCGGTGATGACAGACTTATTAGTTGTAGCTCTATTCATATGTTTCCTATGTTCGTTTATTCTTGTGATTAACCTTCTGCTTGTCTGTCCGACATAGGATGCATCGCAATTCCCGCATTCAATCTTGTAAACAACATTTTTGTTCGAATCTTTCGGGATTACGTCTTTATGAGCCTTAATAATCGTGTTCAGCTTATTAAGGCTGTAATATGACAACGTTGTATTCGTGTCTTTCAGGATGTATTTTAAATTGTCCGTTAATGAGGGTAAAAATGGAACCGTGAAATAAGAAGTAGCTTCATCTTTTATCATGGAGTCAAATGTAGACGTACGTGTCAGAAAGTGAATTCTATGGTTGATCGTGTCGAATATAAATTTTAGTGGGTAACCATTGTTAAGTAAGATCTCAATGTGCATAATGTTCTTTCGATGATATATCGGATGCGACAACATAAAGGCTCTATCAATAAGGCTAATTATTGTGCCTCTTTTTTGGCAGTACGGATGCTGTGATAGGAAATTCAAATATCTACTCAAATAGGTAGGTTTATGGTACCAATCAAAATGCAATTTACTATGACCAGATATAATAGTAAACTCCAGAAAATTAAGTGATTTATTCCTTTCAACTTCCAATGTAAATTGTAATCGAGAGTTAAACGAGTTAAAAATCGTTAGTGTATAGTCAATAAGATTGGAAGGACACGCGGTAATTATATCATCTACATATCTAAAATAAAAAGGAGGTATGAAATTGATTGTATTTAGAGCCCTGTTCTCAAATAAAAGGCTTATTTCCGAGATGATATGCATTAAAAGACAACAAAACGGTTTGAATTTACAAACGGACACAGAGGGTTTTCCTGATATTTACAACGATTTAATAAATAAACTTCCGAATTTCTAAGGGTCATACACAGAAATCTACACGACCATATGTACGTTATTTTTCGTCATTTATATTCCTACCTTCGTATAAGAAAGTGCTACAAAGGTTTTTATAAGGAAATGTTAACATAATTGTTCATCTGACGATTCTTTTAACGTTTAATCATGTCCAACGTTGTTCCGCATAGCAATGTAAGTTAATTTTATCTTTTTTATCTTTCTTATCTTATTGATTTTTATTTCCGGATAGATTGTTAAATTCCGCTCTTTGTTTTGATATAAAAGATGTTTTAATTTTGATTATCTTTTTCTTACTTTAATCATCTAATATTATCGAACCGCATATATACTTTTTTCGGTTTTTTTCCGATTTTTATGCTTATGACTACCATTATTTTATACTTGTGACTTGCTTTGTTCATATTCTTTATTTATTATTAATTATTATATTGAATTTTTTGACTCTCGATAAATATTTACATTGCTTAATTATTTTCCTATTGTATATTTTCTTTATTTTTATTTTCACACGGTCTTACAGATTCTCTGATGAACCATACTCAACCTTGGGCCGATTAACCCAAATGAGAGTTGGTTCACTCATTGAAAACATTTGGAAGCCGGTCAAAATCAAACCATGAACAACCGTTGCGTCTGGAGTTGCATCTCCGCTAAGATTTGTAAGCGGTCTACGACTTACTATACACAACCGTTAGCATGTGGAGTTGATCTCCTTTTTGATTATCGTATGTTTGTATATTTTTCTACTTTTAATTTCCGTTTTCTACCTCTGCGAACCGTTTTATAAATGCTCTAACTTCTTTTCAATATTTGCGCTGAAGATGACTTAAAAGTAAGTCGAAACGTCCGCACTCAACTTCAATTTTCTTATAATTTTGTTATATATATTACTTCGAATTTGATTATGATATTGTATTTTGAATTATGAATATATATTTAGACTAATTAACCTACACCATTAGTTTGATTTCTAGCTCTCTACGCCTTATTGACCACTTTTATTTCTTAAAATATAAGTTTTTATTAACAGTCGAACATATTCATGTAAAAATAAGATTGGTTGGTTCTTCCGCCTCCTCGTCCTCTTCCTCGTCCTCCTCTTCATAGCCGCGGCCAGCTCTTGCCCAGCATCGTGGTTGATCTATCAAGAGTAGTAACACATAATTAATATAATAAGAAAAATAATAATAATACGTAATAATGAAGAACAAAAAGAATATACAGAAAAAAATATACATATAATAATGTAATAACAAAAAAATTATGTTAATTAATATTTGTTATTACACATACATTTTTTACACATTTTTTACTTGTCTGGTTTTTTTGTGATGACACATGGTCTTATGATTGTTGCTTGTTGATGTTGTCTGATGATGTAGATTGTTGAGCTGTTTGTTTTTCTACAGGTTGTTGATTGGGTAGTTGTGCGTTATTTTCTTTTTATTTTTCCGTTAATAGTTTCAGTAATTTTTCAATTTCTGCTTTCAGTGCCTCATTGTCTTGTAAAGCAATGTCTAAATCTGTTAACGAGTCTTCTCTCATGTCTACTTCGTTGATCTTATTTTCTGCAAAAAGAGTTATTCAGTCAAATTGGATGTTTACAAAGTAGTATATGTATACTTTAAAAGTTATAGATTAGATATTATTTATAGAAATATCAAGATAAGATTTAGAACTTAGTATAAATGTTATATTGCGTGTGAGAAAAGTATTGCAAAGAGAAAATATTAAAAATATTATAAACACTTTTTTTTGCTTTCTTTTAAGAGAGTCGTTAATTGCAAGTTTTATAGTATTAATAATCATAATCAAACGGGACAAAAAAAAGATACAAAAAGTATATGCAAACAATAAATATATGACTGTTGTATAACATTTAACTAAGGTAAATGTTACATACATTGTACATGTTATTTGTAATTTCTCATAGATGTAACAAACTTTTGTTACATTGTAGTTATATCCCACATAGCACAGTGATTCATCGGTACCATGAATGTCGAGGGTCTTTGATATCGGTAAATCATTGTGTTTTATAGAATATAACTACAATGTAAATATTTATTATATTTATGAGTGGGAAATTGCAAATATACGTTACATGTAATATAGTAGTCACATATCTGTTCACGTTAGTTACGTTATACAGGGTGTCCCAAAAGTCCCGGACCAGTCGAATATTTCATAAACTATGCACTTTAGAAAGAAATGTTTCAGATAAAAGTTGTATGGCTTGAAGGGGGCCATCAGATAGTGGCAATGATTTGACATGGGAAAGTCACTTGAAAGTCACCGTCAATTTCTTAAATGGAACTCCCTATTTTTTATTAAATGTTCTGGTAGCTCATGTCGAGAGCTTTCCAAAACACTATAATTAAGTTAGTTTTCATTAAGTACTTTTTGAATTATGAGGCTTGGAATCATTTCTTAATTTTATATAAATCGTAAAATATCTAGTAAAATATTCATTTTTCGATTATCTTACCTTAATTCTTTACAAAATAATGAGAGGAATGTACAAAATAATGAGAGGAATCAATTGGTGTAAAGAAAAAACATAGTTGTTTTTAAGAAAAAAATATGTAATTTGCAATTAACAATTACATATTTTTTTTAAAAACAACTATGTGTCACCTTCAAATGGCTCTCTAAGATCAAATCATTACCACTGTCTGATAGCCCTATTCAAGCCATACAACTTTCGTCTGAAACATTTCTTTCTAAAGTGTATAGTTTATGAAATATTCGACCGGTCCGGGACTTTTAGGACACCCTGTATATCAGTCATATATCTGCTGTTTGCTGGGTGGTAATTTGAAATATATATAAAGATTTTAACTTTATAAATAAATAAATACTTACGCTGATTTGCTGTCATTATATCTCGTCTTAAGTAATCTCTTCTTTATTATAAAAATCATTACAAATTTTAGTACGTAGTTTTACGCAGTGTGATGACGTAGTTTTTCACGTTCTGATGATGCAGTTAGCATATACGAATTGCCAACCGTATCATAACCAAATTTTTATATCAGCACTAATTACCAACTTAGATTATCGAATCTCAGTGTAGGGTACACGTATGTCGCTAGTATTGCAGAGCTAGTAGCACAGTCTTCCGTCGAATAAATTAATCGCAAGATAGAAGACCAAACAGTGTGTCATTCTTTTTTCTCCACTGAACAAAGACAGAACATAGAAGACAGAATGATGCGTTGTATTGCCCTATATGTTGCTTGGAAAGTATCCAACTTACACATACACAACAGTAAAAATGTGAGTTAGTCTTATAAATTAACTTGTTCGTTGGAATATTGCGCTAGCTCTGCGACATACGTGGTTAACTGCACAGTATAACCACGTATGTCGCTAGTATCGCAGAGCTAGCGCAATCTTCCAACGAACAAGTTAATTATAAGACTAACTCACATTTCTTTTGTTATGTACGTGTAAGTTAGGTACTTTCCAGCAAGCAACGTAGAGGGCGATACAATGCATCATTCTGATAATGTAACAAAGGTTAATCTTTTGTAAAGTGTGATGGTAGTACTATCTAATAATAAATGCGTAGTTAGTAAAAAGCAGGCAATTTTCTTCTAGTAAGTAATCAAATAATCACTGCATATCAAAAATAATATTTATTTACTATAAATAAATCAGTGCATATGCTCTTAAATCATTGCGTATGCAAAATATATAGCAAACAGATATATGATTGTTTTATAAGATGCAACTAACGTGCACGTTATATGTAACGTACATGTTATTTGTAATTTCCCACTTATATATGTAGAAAAAAACATGTTACATTAGTTATGTTATAGTTATATTCCACATCGCAATGATTCGTCAACGGCAATAGCAGTCATATATCTGTGTTTGCCGGGATACATGGTATACATGCATCTTTATGAATAGCATGATTAGAAAATAGCAAGAATTATATATAGGAAATACTTATAAAATATATTGTTTGTTTAGTTAAAATGTTAAAATTTAGTGAATATACTTACAATTAAATATACCTATTGCAATTCTTACTATTTTCCAATGAATCATAATTTATTTGTAAAAATGCATGTACAATATGACTTTTGCATATGCATTAATGATTTAAGAGCATATGGTAGAGTTTAAAATTATTAATCTAATTTAAATGTTACAGGAAAACGCTTTGTTTATATAAAGAAGTATAACTGTACACTATACGTACTTCTTTTGCAAAATATTTGTGAGCTCAACATTGAATTGTCAATCAGGTAATTACGTGTGCAATGTAACTCATGTAATACATGTATCTTTGCGAATAATTTGATTCGTTGAAATATTACAAGAATTATATGTAGGAAATATTTGTGAAATATATTATTTGTTTAATTAATACAAATTTGTAAAACGTGTGTGTGTGTGTGTGTATACACACACACACATATACACTTTTTACAAATTTTTATCCAATGAATCAAATTACTTGTAAAAATGCATGAACTAAACGAGTTATCTTGTTAAAAATAAATATATATTATTTTGTTAAAACAAAAAAATTATATTTAAATAAATTATTAATATTAATTCTAATTTTTATAGATATTATAAGTGTGAAAAACGATTCGGTAAGTAAATAACTTAAATTTTGATTTAAATTAAATTTTAATTTAAACTTTTTAATAAAATTTTTTATTAAATTTTTAAATTAAATTTTATTTTTTTATTTTTATTTTTATTTTATTTTGTTTTTATTTTATTTTTATTTTTAGTTTATTTAACTAATTAATTTTTTATTTATATAATTAAAAACTTTTTATTTATATATTTATACAAGGCTACTGTGTGTCTGTAAAAAGCGGCTGCTGTGCGCCTGAAAAAAGCGGCTGCTGTGCGTCGATACAAGGCTGCTGTGCGCTGATACAAGGTTGCTGTGCGCCAATCTATATTGTCGTACATTTTCTTATATAACATAGTAGAAGCAACAAAAATGTACGATAAAGATATATTGTTATAAATCTTAACAAATCCATCTTTTCAGACAATCGATTCAAACAGGAAGGTTTTACTTCCACGTAATGCAGTTTATGTTAAAATTTCAGATGAAATAAAAAATCAGGGGAGCAACATTACCCCGAAACATGTATATACTATATTAAATAATAATCGAGGAACTTTCTGTCAGAAGTTTTACGCATTTATAATATTGACGATAGCAAAAGACGAATTGTACAATAGGATGAGTCAAGTGATGTAATTCATATTGACAATGAGTTACAAACTGAACAGAAGATATCTATATCATACAAAATAATAGTATCTTCTGAAAAATAGAAAGAAATGAAACCTGAATCTATTATTTACGGCAATAAACAATAAGTTACGCTGAAAAGACGTGTATGGACACATATTATAGCCGAAAAAATTTATTCTAAAACTGATATTCCATGTGCCATTACGTTCAAATGTAGTAGAATTTATAAACGTTCATCTGCACACTGCTATGTGCACATTAAAGAATGTTGTAACGAATGCAGTGCTAAAATAGATGATAAATTGTTCTCAAAACCAGTTGCAGATAGAGATTGTATTTTTGATTTCTTATTAACAGATTTGGATACAAAAATTATCCACAAACGAAAAAGACCTTTGGCGGGATACTTACGCCAGAAAGTTGCTGCTCATCTAGTTGATGCTAATAAACCTGCATCGGTTTGGCGAGCTGAACAAGCAAAATTGCTAATGAAATTTGGTGATAAAGTACCTCCAAATATACCACATGAACACGTTCTACGAGCGAAACAACAGGAAGTAGACAAATGGTTTAGAAAATACGAATCCAATTATTAACTTAAGCGTTGCCAAATATGAAGAACAGATGATTCAATACATGCAATAGGAATGGATCCTTTCTATTGCATGTATTGATTAAAGGAACAAAATTAGAAATATACAAATTAGGAAACCGTTCTTTGGATAGTTACATGACAGTCGATGCTACGGATAGTGTGTGTAAAAAATTAATTGTGTATGGCGACATAACATCTCCTCATATCTTTTTATATCAATGTGTTCTTGCATTCGAGGTTTCCAAATGGTGTCTTCGAAGCAAGACGCATCGTTAATTACATTTTTTTTTTCTGAATTTAATAAGATCAGCTCGTATTCCACGAATTGCAACGTCTGATTTCGGTAGAGCTATCTTAGTTGCTCTAGCGAGAGCATTTGCAAACTGTGCCGATCTAAAATATTATTTGCAAATATGTTTTGAAATTTGTTTTACAGAAGTAGACTTATCACCTGAGAGCTGGAATACAAGAATGCCAACATATTTTTTACGACTTGATGTTATAATCATCTAAGCAATGGTCGCAAAATGGGATTGTTTACGTAAGAAACCAGTAAAAGTTCACCAATTTTATATCAGATCTATTGCTCAAATATGTCATATGTGCCAAATGTCTGATGTGCAGGATATTACTTATCTATTAAAATGTATTTTGACAGTAGCTTTAAGTCAAGAAATTGGCGTCAATGATTCGAACGATCCAGTACATTCAGAATTATGTTTGCGACATGTTAATCGTATTATTAAACAAGGAGTGCGTGTTAGTGATGTACTGGAGATCGATGACGAAGTAGAAAAAGATGACTACGAAACAATTTCAGAATCTGACGATGGAATATCTTGTTGGAAAACATGGTCTCACAGAATATTCACCACTGCTTAAGAATTAGCAGAACAATCTGTTGATGGTAATGTACTCAATGCCTTATACAATCCAACTGCTGCATTTAAATTAAAAGATTTAATCACATTTGTACCTTTGTGGACTGGTATAATGCGTCCACATTTCAAAATAGGTGGTACAGTGGCTAAATCGTCGCCAGTTGAAGGGGCATTTTCTAATTTAAAAAACGTAATTTTCAAAGGTAAGTTACCAATGAGAGTGGATAAGTTACCAATGAGAGTGGATAAGTTTATAATTCAACATCTTAATTATCTCGATGGAAAATTAAAATTAGCATATATCGAGCACAATAAAATTAAGAATATAATCTCAAACCCTGAAATTACAAAACCACAATCAGATTCCATAGTTAAATCTATATCTATTGAAGAAAAAACGCAAAGTTCAACGTACACATCTAACAAAACATCACTCAGTACAACGACGGAAGATGATGTACAAGTTACAGTACATGATGTACAAGTTACAGTACATGATGTACAAGTTACAGTACATGATATTACAGAACAACTTTCATTAAATGAAATAGAAAAAAATGAATCTTGGGTTAATAATAAAGTTGAGATAACTGAAACATCTACATCATCTACCATTTCTCCATCGCTTTTTGGAAAAAGTTCGAAATTAGCAGTAACACTCTTTCATCCGAATTAGAATCAATTGCACATTATGCAAAAACCTCCACTCCATTAAAAGAAAAGCTACAAAAGGAAAAAAATACGACATTTGTTGTGTCTTATGAAAGTGAAAACGCACTAAATAATAAAGAAAACTGGCGGGGAGAAGGTAAAACCGATGTAAATAAACGAAAAAGAAAAATTGACACAAATAATGAAAAACAATGAAAGAAACTTAATTATTTAGATGCCTGCGCCGATTGGGACTTTTTGTCGAGCGGCACTGCAGTAGGTATACTTCTGATTTCTAATGGGAATCTATGTGAACCAGTGCATTGCGACGGGATTAAAATTATTGTAAGGAACACGTGTGCTTTTGATTCATTATTACAAGTTATAATGAGTACAATAGCAACAATAATCCTTCTTATAAAGAAACAATCCGTGCAATTGACAACAAAATTATAAAATTAGCTGAAAGACTTTTAACAGATGGCAAGGTAACGGCAGCAGCTAGAATTGAGAGAATTTTACGAAATGTTCCAATCTTTTAAAAGTCGCAGTATACACGACAATTGGAAACTGTAAATGCAAACTGCAATGCTGCTCATCTTGCGGAATACATTTTCCATCCGAGTTATACAAGATCCCTTTCCTGCGATACCTGTAAAACAACAAGCGTACGTAATTTTACGTCTTTGAACATCAACGTTGATATAATCTTCCAAAACGGATCAGGTCATGTGCAAGACGCAATAAATAATACGATTAATACAAATTATATTTGTAAAAATTGTAAAAAAGCGCAAGATTATAATATAATATATGGCCCTCATGTTCTTATTGATATGAGCATTTTGACAAATTTAAATTATATTCAATCATCAAAGTTACCCTTAGATCATATGGAGCTTAATGCAATAAGTAAACGCATTGAAGTTGGGAGCAAATTTTATAATTTAATTGGAGTAATTAGAAACAGTGGACACACTGGAAGAAACGGGCATTATACGGGATTGTATACACAGGTTTAAAGTGGTACGAATACGATGACATAGTGCGTAAACGAAAACCCATACAATCCACTTTCGAAATAATTCCACATGTTCTTATTTACATCAGGCAATAGAACTAATAATACAAACATATAATATATACTATAATATAATGATAGAAGAAAACAATGTAAAACTATACAACAAAAAATATAAAAAATAGGTTCTAAAAACAAAAAAGTTATTTAACAAATTAAAAAGAATTAAAAACCTAAATAACAAGAAAAATTAAAAAACAAAACATAGAACCAATTCCCAACACGTCTTTGTCGTAGTTTCTGGTATCGCTAACTGTGGAGATTAAGATGCTACTCGAAATTTTGAAACAGAATAGTGGAATCGTGGGTAATCGCAAACCAAAAGAGTAAAAATCTATAATAAAAAGATATATTCCAGACTAATGTTTTATTGAAAAAAAATAAAACAATATTATAATAATAACAAAATTAATTACAACGAATACATATGAATTATGCGTTATTGATAGTATCACCAATTTGTGAGTCTCATCTCGAATAACCTCCAATAATTCGAAAAATAATAATTTTACGGGGAAATGTTATAAGACTTTTTTAGAGAAATATTTAGTAGAAATATGGGAACGCTACGCAGAACTCTTATTAAATCAGCTGAAACTCGCAAAATAAATTTCTGCCGATAAAAGTCGACTTTATACATATATTAAAAATGACGTTACCTTGAAAAATAATGATTTTACGGGGAAATGTCATAAGACTTTTTTGTAGAACTATGGAAACGCTACAAAAAACTCTTATTAAATCAGCTGGAACTCACAAAATAAATTTCTGCCGATAAAAGTCGACTTTGTAAGTTAAAAATGACGTTACCTTGAAAAATAATGATTTTACGGGGAAATGTCGTAAGACTTTTTTGTAGAACTATTGGAACGCTACGCACAACTCTTTTTAAATGAGCTGGAACTCGCAAAATAAATTTCTGCCGATAAAAGTCGTCTTTATACGTTAAAAATGACGTTATCTTGAAAATAATAATGATTTTACGGAGAAATATCATAAGACTTTTGTAGAACTATAGGAACGCTACGCAGAATTCTTATTAAATCAGTTGGAATTCTAAAAAAAAAATTTTTGTTAATAAAAGTTGATTTTATACATATATTATAAATGCCGTTAATTTGAAAAATAATCATTTTACAGGTAAAAGTCATAAGACTTTTTTATAGAATTCAAGGAACGCTGCCCAGAACTCTGATCAGATTGGCTGGAACTTATAAAAAATTTTTTTACGAATTACAATTTGGGCACTAAATTTTCAAAAATTCATTTTTTGCTTTTAATTGCTAGAACTATTGATATATTTAATATAGAACTGTAGAACTATTGTCAAACTAATTAGAACTCTAAAGAAATAATTGATTTTCATGATTTGGTGCGCTGCGTGAACTTAGCACACCATATTTTCAAATTCGATTTTTTTATGTTTAATCATCTATTTCAAATCTTTATATCGAACTGTAGAACTATTCAAAAGGATGCCATAACTCTAAAAAAAATTACAGAGATTTTTAAGTATGGTATGCAAAGTTTACAGGAGTCATATTTTGAAGACTATTATATGTATGTAATAAGTAAATATTTCGGGGACAGATCTCGAATTATACATTTACACAATTAATATATATAATAGAAATTTTTACCTTGTCCCCAACGCATGCATTTAAATTTCAAGTGTTTCTTATAGTAATCGTATATTTGAGGACTATTATCTTACGTTATATACTTTGAGGAATATATTGTATTTTATATATAATAAACGAATACGCATTCCGGGAGAGTTCCTGAATTATATAATATAATTCACATATACGATGAAAATATTTGCATTGTCTTCAAAACATACGTTTAAATTGAAAGTTTCCCTATATTATAGTAATCACATATTTGTGGTCACAGGACTATATACAGAATGTTTGATAAAGATTAGACCAATGCTCGTGAGTGGGACACAATAAATTTGACAAAAAAGTTTTTTATAATTTTGCAATTTTTATAATAACTATTGAAATATTAATTAAAAGATATCGGCAAGTAAGCACGCGTTCCGCGTAACTAAATGGGAGATGTATTCTCTAGGCGTGCTAGCAATGAGTTGCACAATAATGAAAAGACAAGAGTCGAAAAATGTAATGAAGATGAAATTTTTCATGTGACATTCGCTGCTGACATACTTAGAGAACACATCCCACAGTTTAGGCGCGCAAAACGCGCAATTATTCGCTAATTCTTTTTAATTAATATTTCAATCATTATTGCAAAAATTACAAAATGGTAAAGGATTTTTCTGTTCAATTTACTGTGTTCTATACCCACTCATGAGCCCATTCTGATCTTTATCAAACATTCTGTATATAATCCTCTAAGTATGCGATTGCTATCAGGAAACTGTCAATTTAAACAAATGTTTTAGAGACAATGTAAATATTTTCATCATATATGCGAATTATATAAACAACTCTCTCCGAAGTATAGGTATTCGTTGATTATAATATAAAATACAATACCCCTCAAATCTATAATATGATATAATAATCTTCAAAGTATGCGCTTATTATAAGGAAGATCTCAAATTTAAACGCATGCTTTGAGAACAAAGTAAAAATTTTTATTCTATATATAAATTGTATATTCGAGAACTGTCCCTGAAGTATTTACTTTATATATATATATATATATATATATATATATATATATATATGAAGTATTTACTTTATATATATTGTGACGTTGCCGTCCTTTAGAGCGTCCATCCGCCCCGAGATTTTACGGGGCACGGGCCGAGCGGCCGCGCCAGAATCAACCTCGAGAGAGCGTTATCAAAAATCCCCGGAGAGACGAGCGCTATCGTTAGTTTGTAAAGCTTTTTATTAATTGTATCGAATTTTTGTTTGTTTGTCGACATAAACGACAACGGGCACCTCGCCGGAGAAGATCCGGAGGACCGGAAGAACATCTAGGAAGATTGCGTCAAGACAACAGCGAACGGAGGATAAAGTAGCGCTTGGAAAATACTTAGCCAAGGACGATACCGGGGAAATTCGCCCGCGTCCCAGGAAGGAGGACGGAAGTCAGATCAACGCTACCCTCCTAGGAATGGGCGATGTTCAAAATAAAATCGATTTTAATAACATCGATTTTTAAAAAAAGAATTGA